>NC_056738.1:342055006-342059405 GCF_019279795.1 Protopterus annectens | reverse complement strand
AAGAAAATGCAATTGGCTTCTGGAACTGGCAAACAGGAGTCAAGATGTCCACTGCGGCAGAAAAACTCTGGAGAGGGTATGCAGACGTCACTTTTATAACATTGGTTTATGGCCCTGATAAGGGACGTCGCACGTACCCTCCTGAAACAAAGACTTTGGTATACTGGCCAGACGGTGGCGCTGCAGGCAGCAACCTCCCTGTTATGAAAACTGCAACATAAGAATAGAACATCTTAAATGACCAAGTCTTAGACCGGATTTGCTTTACAGCGGGGGGGTTACACTTCCTGAAATTCTTTAATATCACTACACTTCACTTTATATTTGGATCTGCATAACACACATGCAAAACGTTAAGCTTTCTAGTACCAATACGAGATGTACAATACACTTGCAGTACACAGGAAAACCTGTGCAGGGAAAGAAAGTTAAAACACTGTTACACTTGCTTTACTATTCAAAGCAGCCATACACTCCAGATACACCAGCAGGTAGTGTACACAGCAAAATCTCATCGCACTCCTCCGTGGTAAAGTTCAATTTCCACCTTAAATCAGATTTTCCATATATTAATCTGATAAAGCAATAGGATGGTCATAACCATTACTTACAGTTACCTGTGACAGTGACTTAGACGACAAAGTCCTGACTACAACACAAGTTACCCAATTACAACTAGTGGCTCGGGTACTTCACAGCACAGGCTTGGAGGATGGGTGCATCCACGCTGGTGGGGGTGGCAGTTTCTGCACAGCTCTCAGCTATTCTGACACAGCCTTAACTGGAGAATGGAGGCCAGTCATACTGCAGGAAGCTGGTGTTATGAAGACATGAGCATAACTGCCCAAGTCAGTGATGGTGGACCTTGTCAGCACATGTGGGAAGACGTAACAAGCATGGTGATTGAAGTGATTCATAAATTCATAGATGAACAGTCCAACTGTCCTGAAGGGACATTTTAAGCCTAACCAATAACCCAAGGTGAGAATCAAACCCTGCATCATGTGCCTATGAGGCAAAGACTAACCATTACACCAAATCTCCTACCCATGGCGCTCATGTCACCACCAGGGGCGGGGTTAGACCAAAAAATTTGAAAAACTCATTTCTGGTGAGAGAGCGCGCAAAGCACTCTCCTCTCATTGATACCTGGGATAACAGCCCCCCACCACCCAGATATGCATGTCTGAGCGAGGGGAGTCAAGTCAGCAAGTATGGAGGCAAATATGACTCAGAAAAACTTAAAACTTACTCTGTGGTTTTCAACCTGAGTGTATCACCATGTTCTGGGATTCCATACACATATTCAAATCCTGGCAGAGAGAAGTCCAGGCCAATGGATGTAGGACCTAAAACGGAAAACTAGAAGGTAAACAAATGTCTTATAATCAGCAAATTTACATACAAACACAACAGCTTTACATTTTTTTTTAATTTAATATATTTGTTAACCAGGTAAACCCAGTAGACAAGTGTCCCTTTTCACAGGTAACACGGGAGAGCTTAGTCTGCTCAACTGACTTGCACAGTCACACAGTAGGCAAACAGAGATGGAAGAAATCAAATCCTGTACCTTTACTAGAGGGAGCAACTTATTAGCAACTCAGAACCTAAATACTCTTTGCCAACTGCTACACGTTAACATTACACATATTGAAAGAGATGCTGCACAGCTACACTCCGCAGAAGGTTTCATCTCAGCGGCAGCAGTAAGGCTCAGCAGTATGTTGCAGCTTGCATTTCCAATGCTCACAGCACAAACTTCCACAACTTCAATGAAACCTCTTTTTAAACTACAATTTAAATCTAGATTAACATGCTGGGGTGCCAACAGCACACAGCCGGGTCCTAACATGCCAAAGTATGGAACAAATATCTGTATCATGCACATCAAAGCATGTGCTGCTGCACTTATGAAATGGTTCATCTGTATCTATGACTAAGTTCATGTAAATTTATGTTCGTATATTCTGATGAAAAACAGTGCTCACCTCTGATGAAGACTCTGATACACTACTGTTCTTGTTTAGAGTTGAGATTTGTGTATACTTATTGAAGAATGTAATATTTTGCAAGGTTGGTAAATTGAAAACCTACATGATTTTTTTAATAAAGCTGGAAATAGTGTCAAAGCTTTAACATAATTTATCATCTTCTATATGGGCATGTTCTAAGGACAGTCCATTATGCAATGGTTTGAAGAAAAACTTTGTGGTCAGAATTTTCACTTACTTTGGGAAATCCTGCTGTACAATGGCAGCCAATAACTTTAAATGCGAGAATCATGTCCTGCAGCTCCTTTAGCAAATAAAGAGTAGCAATACTACAAGCTCACACAATTAAAACAAAACATGTGGGTAAATTCCAGGCTGTAAACATGATCACTATTATCCTGGGTCAATATGTTTAGGATACTGTTGGGAGTACTGCCCTGGCATTTTAGTTCAGTTGGACAATCAAGTCTGCAAAGATAAGTTACACTGTCTGTGTACACATTTCAGGATGGAAATCTGTAATGCTAATTGACCAGCTAATCAGATAATGAGGTATGGTGGTAAATCAAGTGCTCAACTAGAAAACGTTGTAGTTAGTTTATGAAATAATGCTCTCGCATTGTGCTGAAAATCTAGGGTAAAAAGGTTATGCTAATGTTGAAGGTATGGCCACTGTAAAAACCCATCACTCTGGCAGTATACATGGTGGATAATTTTATGGTCAAAACCACAGACTTTTTTTGGTCTAATTTAATTTGTGTTATTTTTGCACTGAACAAAATATCAGCTGGTCAAATGCCACTGTGGTATTACATGCGTTAATCAGTGGCATTAGGGTATTAGCAACAGTCTGGGCTGAAATTTAGGCTGTACGCTTTTAAGGGAGGATCCCTCACCAAAAAAATGTAAAAATGTGCAGTTACATTTTATTAATGGTGTCAAATGTGCTTCAATGCAATTGTTTTCAGAGTTATCAATTCCTGTATTATAGAATCTTACTGCTTTTGACGACACTTAAGTGTGATGTGTCTAGGTTAGCTAACTGCAGTTATTACACAGCCAAGAGAAAAGGAAAGGAAAGACATGTCCCTTGTCAGGTCAAATGTTATGCCTGTGTTTAATAATGGGTAATATAATGTAGTATGTAGAGGTTACACATTTTACAAAAATACACCATATCTTTCCTCTCAGCTTTTATTTTTTCCCCACTTATGTTTGTCTGGTGCTTCATAATCGGTGGTGGTGGGGACGGGAGTGGATTTCCCTGTGAATTAGAAAAGCTTCACACATAAAAACTGCACATATCTACATATACCTGTATGAAATGCACATACATGCGTGTGGGCATCTTTAGACTGTGAAGATTGGAGGAAGATGGGCAAAGGTTGCCAGCCTAGTCAAATAGAATTTGATACATAACTATCTACTGTATAAATAAATGTAAAATACAGGTTTGTGTTTTTTAAATGAAAGAAAACACTGTAACATGTGAACTTTTGATACATAACTATCTACTGTATAAATAAATGTAAAATACAGGTTTGTGTTTTTTAAATGAAAGGAAACACTGTAACATGTGAACTTCAAGATTGTTGCAACATTGCCAACTGCCATAAGGAAAACCACGCCAAGCATTTCAAATGTGTCTTTAGAAGTTGAAAAGATCTTATGAATCTCTCTGATGTTTTACAAGTCGGCTCCACTGAGTCTGGATGAAGGTTTCATGCCCATTGTTTTAAAGTTAAAGTTAAGGTCCAGAATTTACATATGGAAGGTGCTTTATTGCTCTGGTTTCTGCTAGAGTGTATATGTGAAATGCCTTGTATTGTTGTAGTTTCCTAAGCAGGTGTTAGCTTGCTAAATAATGCAGCTTGTGGCCTGAGAAAACCTAAGTGTCAAAATGATGCAATTTGGGAGGGCCTCAGCAGAGCTGTTGGTTAGTGTTTAAAAACTATTGTTCAGTGAGAGACTGTAAGCATTTTGATCTTGGACATCTAACCCAGCACTGCTTATGCTTTATGTACGTAAGTAGGATTACAGCACTGTGATTTCTCTTAGGAACAGTTAAATTTAGAAGAAAGTCAGACTAAGTATTTTTCTTTGAAATTAGATCTTTCCTACTGTATTGTTTTAAGTTTGTGTGATCTCTGAACTTTTAGACATCTCTGTGGTATAGTAGTTTTGTCTTGTGTTTTAATTATTTACTATTAAATATTTTAAAACCTTTACCTGTGGCTGGTTTATGTAGAGATAATTTAACCTCTAAAGTACACTACATATTTACAGATTTTACTGTCTAAGTCACTCCAAATTAAGCAGTGACTGTTAGTCATACTACCACTGGATTATAATATTGCACAGTAATAATTGGACACCCTTTTAAGGGCCTTTTAGTAGATGATAAT
>NC_056738.1:341915006-342050006 GCF_019279795.1 Protopterus annectens | reverse complement strand
GCCTAACTTTTTTTAAATAGTCTTACTGGTATATGGGAAGTATAAAATATTAACAAGGATTACTACAATCAAGCTTCCTAAAGGCCAATTATGTCTAGGCTCGATAAAAATGTATTAACCTAAATTAACAGTTAAAGAAAAAACAATTTCCTCTTTCAACAAAACAGTCACTCCCCACCACGTACCCACACCAATAAAGTAACATCTTTATTTTCACTATTAAAATCGAGAGGTGATTAAATTAGACCTGAAGTTCCCTCCTAGCGTCACAGCCTGTTAAACCACCCTTGGTTTATGTTCCAGCCATACTGAAAATGCAAAAGCTATAAATGTTGATAGTAACACACTTCAAGCATCTCGAGTTCAGCGAAAAGCTGGAGGGAAAAGTTTTTTAAACAAAGAAGTGCCATGCAAATTACTTTCTTTACAAGAGCATATATTGGTAACTTCACTGCACATTAGCAGAACCTCTCATTTCTTTTGGGCCAGCCAAAAACAGCTTGGCTCCATTTGCATCCCTAGTGGTGAACAGAGTACTACAAAACTCATCCCATCACTTGAAGTGCAACATGTTGAATACAAAGTCAGCCACAACAGTAACAGAACAGTTATCTGATGTACTCTGGTCACAGTGATGTATATGAAAAAAAAACATCTTTTCATCTAGAAACACTACACAGAAGTTTTATTTTGTTGGTGTCCTAGGTGACAAGCTGAGTGCAAACATTAAGAAGGAAGCCATCCCTTGCAGTACACCTTTAAATAAACAGCCAGAAAGTACAGTTGTGTACACTTACCATAAATGTAGATGTTAGAGTGTATTCACAGTTGCAGTCATTACATTTGGGTAATTGCTTGCAGGTTGTCCTCAGTCTGCCTGAATTCCAAAGTCTTGGGTCTTGCATCGGTTGCAGTCTTCTCTTCCATGACGTCAGGGGTATAAAAAGTACAGTTTTGTACCTACCATAAATGTAGATGTCCGATAGATATGCAACTGCAGTCATAACATATGGGTTGTCCTACCTCAGGCAGCCCTCGGTCGGCCGGATTCCAAAGTCTGGGTCCGACGTCGGCTGATGTCGCATTTCTCTCCAACGTCAGAGCGGCTGGAGTATATAAGCATCAGCCGATGCCATCTTCTTCAGTGTTTCTTGCCCCAGATGCCAGGTGCCCTCCAAGGAAGGCTGTAATCAAATTGGAAGACAATAATAGGTTTCCAGACAATAAATAAGCAATAAACAGATACACCATAACAGATATCCCCAGCTAAAGATAACAGGGAGAGGAGTGGACCCAAGGCATAGAGGGGAAGGAGGGTGGGAAAACCCGACTGCAGTTGCATATCTATCGGACATCTACATTTATGGTAGGTACAAAACTGTACTATGTCCTTCAAGAATGCAACTGCAGTCATAACATATGGGTTTAATACCATAGCTTAGCTGGGGGAGGTGGTAGGCTCTAAGAAAAGGATGGTGTAGCTATCAATCCCTGCAGGACTGCCGAAGCAAAGCCTGCTCTGGATCTGGAATATAAAGGGAGGTTGTAGTGTTTGGAAAATGTATGCACGGAGCTCCATGTAGCAGCTTCTAGAATGTCTTTTGTAGGCACCCCTCTTAAGAATGCTGTAGAGGTGGCTGTAGCTCTGGTGGAGTGTGGTCTGACATTGGCTGGCACACTCTTTCCATGGAAGGAATAACAGAATCTGATGCAATGTCCAATCCATTTTGAAATTGTCTGTTTGGAAATTGCTTTTCCTTGTACTCGAGGGGCGTAAGCTACAAAAAGCTGATCAGACTTCCTACTGGTCTTGGTTCTGTCTAGGTAGTAGCGAAATTGTCTGTGCATGTCCAAGGTATGTAACAGTCTTTCCCCTTTGTTCTCAGGATTGGGAAAGAAAGTAGGCAGGTGAATTGCTTGATTTAAAGAAACCCTAGATACCACTTTTGGCAGAAAGGTAGGGTTGGTTCGTAAGGAGACCCTGTCTCTGTGAAAAGTTATTAACGGTGGTATTGCCATTAGGGCCTGTAATTCCGAAACCCTTCTTGCTGAGGTAATGGCCAGCAGGAAAGCCGTCTTCCAGGAAAGAAATTGTAAATCCACAGAAGCTGCTGGCTCGAAGGGAGGTAGAGTCAATTTTTCTAGGACAAAATTGAGGTCCCAAGCTGGTACTGGTGCCTTTCTTGGGGGCTTTATAGTCTTGATTCCTCTAAGAAATTGCCTTAACAAAAGATGTGAAAACACAGGTGGATCAGTGTTGTATCTAGCTGAGATAGCTGAAGCATGTACTTTTATGGAAGAGTATGAGAGTCCGTTATGTAGCATATCTGCCAAGTATTCCAGAATGAGTGGAATGCTCAAAAGTGATGCATCATGACCCTTGTTGGTATTCCAAATGCTGAATCTCTTCCATTTGGCTGAGTAAGCCTTTCTGGTGGATGGTCTGCGGGCTTCTGTTAGTATCCGCTGAACTTCCTTGGAGAGAGGTAAATTGAGGTTATTTATGGGATCTCCCAAGCTGTTAGCTGTAGCGTCTGGATGCTGGGATGAACTGTCCTGAAGTTGTGTGGAGTCAAAAGTTGGGGCCATTGGGGAAGGGCCCACGTTTTGTTGTGACATATGCTCCGTAGTAGTGGGTACCAGTGTTGTCTTGGCCAGTCTGGAGCTATTAGGATCCCCTTCGGCTGCTCTGCTTTGATCTTTAATAACACTGTGGTCATCAGTGGCAGAGGTGGAAATGCATAGATTATTAGGGAGCTCCAGCTGAATGAGAGAGCATCTATTTTCCATGCTTGTGGATATGTCCTTGAGCAGAACTTTTGTAGGTGATGATTGAGGTCGGAGGCAAATAGGTCTACGTCCGGCCTGCCCCATGTCGATGTGAGTCGTATAAAGATGTCTGGATGTAGCCTCCATTCGTGGGGGTCTAGAAAATTCCTGCTTAGACTGTCCGCCAGAACATTGTCTTTGCCTGGAACAAACTGGGATTGTAACTGTATGTTTAGACTCAGTGATTTTTCCCAAAGATTCATTGTCAGTCTGCAAAGGGGGTAAGAATGAGTGCCCCCCCTGCTTGTTTATGTACCACATCACAGTGGTGTTGTCTGTCCGTATTAGTAGGTGGCCCTGTTGAAGTTGTTGTCCAAAGGCCTCGATGGCATGCATTATTGCCAGCATTTCTTTTTGGTTGATATGCAGATGTGTTGCCTTTGGAGACCAATGTCCTTGAATACATCTGCCCTCCATGTGCGCCCCCCATCCAAGGTTTGAGGCATCTGTGGTCATGGTCTGTGTTATCTGAGGTTTTTTGAACGACATACCTGTGTTTGACTGGCTTACTGTGGCCCACCATAGAAATTCCTTTTGAAGACATGGAATGAGCGGAACAGTTGCTTCTAGGTTGTTGCTGTGTTGAGACCATAAGCTTTTTAGGTACCACTGAAGCTTTCTCATGTGTAGTCTTGCTAGTGGGACCAGGAGAATGCAGGATGCCATGTAACCCAGGGCCTGTAGGAATCTCCTTGCAGTCATCTGGGTGAGCTTTGCTAAACTTTTGAAGTAATGAGTTAACATCTTTTGCTCGTCTTCTGTCAGGTAAGCCATTTGAGAGGCTGTCTAGTTTGGCTCCTAAGAAGGTTATTTGCTGGGATGGCTGAAGTCTTGACTTTTGAAAGTTGACTGTGTATCCCAGAGCCTGTAGCAAGTGTATGACATAATTCAAGTTTTTTGTCAAGGTTAGTTTGTTGTCCGCTTGTATGAGGCAATCGTCCAGGTAATGGGTAGATTTGAATCCTGGAGCCTGCAATGAGCAATTACTGATGCCAGGCATTTCGTGAATACTCTGGGCGCAGTAGATAAGCCAAATGGCAATGCTGAGAATTGATAATGCTCTGGCCCTGCAAGAAATCCGAGGTATCTTCTGCAGCTGTGTCTGATAGGGACATGCAGGTATGCCTCCTTGAGGTCCAGAGTAATCAGCAAAGACCCCTTGGCCCAGCATGGGAAGGAGTTGCTGTAGATTCAGCATTTTGAACTTTGGTACTGAGAAAAGTGTTTAAAGCGGACAAGTCCAGTATTGGTCTCCATTGAGTTTCTTTTCTTGGAACAAGGAATAGTCTTGAATAAAACCCCTGACCTTGTTCTTGTTGTGGAACTTTTTCTATTGCTTTGATCTGAGCAAGCAGAGAAATTTGCTTGATAGCCTCTGCCCTCTGATTTTGTGGAAGGTTTGGCATGCCTTGTTTTCTTGGCAAGGTATGAAAATGGAACCTGTAACCGTGGTCTATAATGTCCAAAATCCATTTGTCTTTTGTCAGTTTGTGCCAATTTTTTGAAAACAAAGATAATTTTCCGCCCAAAGGAGCTTCTGTTTGCTTCTTGGTCAGCGGAAGTAGAGGAAAGTCATTGAGATTGTCCTTGCGGGGCAGGAGAAACCCCTGTGTCACTTCTTTGGTTTGCTGGTTGCCATTGTCGTCCCCTGTAGGATCCTCTGTATTGCCCTCTTCCTCGGGCACGCCTGTTTTTGCCCCTTTGAAATCTTTCAGGATTAGGAAAGGACCAATATTTAGAAGGCCAGTTCCTGCTGAATCTGGGTGGCTGAACCTGGAGGAAATCTTTGACTGTCTGAACTGACTTGGCTTTTTCCTCAATGGACTAACATATCTTTAGCATTAGCACCAAAAAGCTTGTTCTTTTCCAAGGGTGCATCAAGAAGTTTTGCCTTAACATGATCTGGTAAAGGTTGTTCTTTTAACCATGCATGTCTACGAATGACCGCCCCTGTCATAGCTGCCCTACATGAAGCTTCCAATGCATCATATCCACACTGTAGAAAGTGATTGCTCACCTGCTGAGAATTATGAACAGCCTCTTGCAAAGACTTCCTATCTAAAGGTTCAGGAAAGGCCAATTTTTTTTGTAAATCATCTAACAGGAAATCCTGATATTGAAACATGTGAAAGAGACAATTGAGAGCTCTCGTAGATAAAGTAGTGGAGGTGTAAACCTTCTTCCCCCATCTCTCTAAGGACCTTGCTTCCCTGTCGGAAGGCAAAGGGTTTTTGGAGGTGGTAGCTGAAACCACCTTTAGGCCCCTGGGAAATTGTTTCTAAATCAACAGCATGGGCCCTAAAGAAATGAGAATGGGTTTCTGGGACCCTATAGTATCTGTCAGGCTTGACAGGAGCAGGAGGAAGAGAATCAGGGGTAACACTGGAGTCAGAGTATAGATCATCCAAAACATCAAGCACAGGAGGTATAGCTAAGGGTCTGTGTTGGGGTTTTTTAAGGAATGTTCGAAGGCGCTTTCTGGAATCTGAATATTCCTGGCCTTGCCACTGAAAATGCTCCCTCATGGAATGCAGAACTTCCCCAAAAGAAATATCCTCAGGAGGAGAGGCCGAGGGAATGGAGTCCTCTGCATCTGAATCCTCATAGGTCTGGAAGGGCTCTTCCTGGCTTTCGGAGTGAACAGAGTCCTCAAAATCTTCATCTGAAGAAAGAGGGTTAGAGGGTTCAACTCTGGGCCTCTTATCAGGAGGAGGCTGGGATCCTCTCTCAGGATGGGCCTGGGAACCTCTGATCAGGGAAATTAAATCTGCGGCCATAGACATGATTTGAGTTTCAGGAGTAGGCTGAGGTATGGTTTTAGCAGTAAGATGCTTGGCCTTGCTGGCTGCCTTAGCACGTGTGTAGGCCTTGATAGACATGGACATGGGAGGCCTAGCCGCTCCACGTGCTGGAGTGACCTTATCAACAGCAATGGTCTCAGGCATTTCCTCGGTTTCAGAATCCGGAGGAAAATCAATAACTGGCGGAGTGGCCTCCGGTATCGGAGGGATCGGTAATGCGGTGTCTTCGGTTCAAAGCGGTGGAATAACCGCCTCAGAGGGAACCGGGGCACTCGCGGTTAGTTTTGGCGTGGTGTCGGTGGAAGACGCGGGCCGAGGATGTCGGTCCCGGTCTTTTCGTTTCTTAGGAGTATGTGATGTCGGTTGTTCCGACGGCATTATATAATCAAATTTTTCGCCAAAAAAGTCTTCAGCGAACTCCGCCCGGTGCCTGAGAGTGCGCTTATTGAAGCGAGCACAGGCCGAGACTTCGTGGTCTGGGCCAAGGCAAGGGAGGCAGAAAGAATGGAAATCCTTATGAGGTATTTGTTTACCACAAGACCAACAATTATTTACTTTTTCAGTAATTTCTGACATTGGCTGAGGCAAGAAAAGGTCCCCAATGGGGTACTTAGCTTTTTTGATGACTTCGGTTTCGAAGAACACAGGAGCTGACCGACCGGCACTTGCGAACTGCTTCTGCTTCGGGCACCGCGCGGCAAGAAAGACTGGAGAAGATGGCGTCGGCTGATGCTTATATACTCCAGCCGCTCTGACGTCGGAGAGAAATGCGACATCAGCCGACGTCGGACCCAGACTTTGGAATCCGGCCGACCGAGGGCTGCCTGAGGCAGGACAACCCATATGTTATGACTGCAGTTGCATTCTTGAAGGACATCATGCAGCTGACATCATTTTCTTTAGTTTTTCTTGCCCCGATGTCATATGCATCAATATAAACTTTACCTTCATCTACAAGCAAATACACCACATAGACTGTAGAACATAGAGAAGGAAAGATAAATTTCAGAATAACAGGGTGATGGCGGGGTGTAACCTGCACTGCAACAGTGAATACACTCGAACATCTACATTTATGGTACGTGTACACAACTGTACTATGTTCTTCGTGTTTCACTGTTGCAGTCATTACATTTGGGTAGAATCCCAAAGCTATGGTTGGGAGGCTGGTGCTAAACAGCATTACGTGCGGCTATAAGGCCCTGCAGCACTGCAGTGGCAAAGCCTGCCCTGGACTTAGTAGAGAGGCAAATGGTAATGCTTTGTAAAGGTGTGAACAGAATTCCAAGTAGCAGCCTCTAGAATGTCTTTGGTTGGTACTCCTCTGAGAAAGGTTGCTGAAGTAGCTGCAGCTCTGGTGGAATGAGACCTAATGCCCTTGGGCACAGGTTTACCATGGTGTAAGTAGCAGAAACAGATGCAGTGGCTTATCCACTTTGAAATTGTCTGATTTGAAATAGCCTTTCCTTCTGATCCTGCAGCATATGGCACTAGTAATTGCTCAAGTAGAATCTTAGCTATCTGTGTACGTCCAAGGAATGCAGAATTCTCTCCCCCTTGTTCTGTGGATTTGAATAGAAAGTTAGCAGATGAATTTTTTGGTTAAGAGCCACAATGGAAACCACCTTAGGCATAAAAGTAGGATTTGTCCTCAGAGACACCCTGTCTGGGTAAAATATTATAAAAGACTCTACAGCCATGAGGGCCTGTAGCTCTGAAACTCTTCTTGCTGAGTAATTAATAGGAGCAGAGCTGTTTTCAATGATAAGAACTTTAGATCATTGGTTGCAGCTGGTTCAAATGGAGGCAGGGTGAGCTTTTCCAACACATAATTTAGGTCCCATGCAGGTAATGGTGATCTTCTAGAAGGCCTTAAATTTTTGGCTCCTCTAAGATACTGCTTTAGTAAAGGATGAGAAAAGATTGGTGGCTCTGTATTGTAATGAGCCGAAATGGCAGAGGCATGGACTTTCATGAGAAAGATAGGCCTTTGTCAAGCATCTCAGTTAAGTATTGTAATATCTGAGGAATATTTGGTTCTGCTGTATCAGTTCCTTGTGCTCGATTCCAAGCACAGAATCTCTTCCACTTGTCAGCATAAGATTTTCCAGCACTAGGCCTTCTGGCTTCCAAAATGACATCCATCACAGATTTACTGAGAGGTGTTGTTTGTATGACTGCATGACTAGCCATACTGCCAGGTTCACAGTCTGTAGTTGATTGTGCAGGATCTGATTGTTTTGCTGGGACAGTAGTTGTGGTCTTTGAGGCAAGGTCCAAGCTGGGTATTGGGACAAGTTCCTTAGGACTGTACCAATATTGGCAGGGCCAGTCCAGGGCAATTAATATCATCTTTGGCTTCTCTTGTCTGACTTTTAGGAGGACCTTGGGTAGAAGAGGCAGAGGTGGAAAGGCGTAAACAGATTGGTTTTCCCAACTGCAGGATAGGGCGTCCACTTTCCATGCTGGTCTGTGATGAGTTCTTGCGCAGAATCTTTTCAATAGATAATTTTGAGGAGAAGCAAATAGATCTATGTCTGGGCTCCCGCATTTCTCTCATCATGCTGAAGACTTGTGGATTTAGTTTCCAATCATGTGGGTCCATAAGGTTTCTGCTTAAATTGTCTGCCAGAGTGTTTTGTTTTCCTGGCAGGAATTGAGCTTGAAGATGTATTTGGTAGGTCAAAGCTGTGTCCCACAGTGCCATGGCTAATCTGCAAAGGGGGTATGAGTGCGTGCCCCCTTGCTTGACTGTGGTGTGGTCCGTCTTTATCAGTAGTTGTCCTGGATGAAGTAAGTCCTTGAAGGCTGTTAGGGCATTTTGAACAGCTAGCATCTCTTTCTGGTTGATATGTAGCTGTATTTGTTTTGGTGTCCATAAGCCCTGAATGCATCTTCCTGCCATGTGGGCCCCCCAGGCAAAATCTGATGCATCTGTTAAGGTTTGGCTGGAAGGGGGTAGAGTGAAGGGCAGTTCCATATTTTGTTGAAATGCCTTTGCCCACCATTGAAACTCCTGTTGCAGGCAGGGAATGAGAGGAATGATCGTTTCCAGTCTGTGTGAATGCTGACTCTTTTTAGGTACCATTGAAGTTTCCTCATATGCAGTCTTACATATGGAATTAGTAGGATGCAGGATGCCATGAAGCCCAGAGCCTGCAGAATTTGTCTTGCAGAAGACTGGGTTTTTGTTGCCATCAGTTTGAAGTAAGTAGTTGTTTGCCTTTGCTTGTCTGGCGTGAGGTAAGCCATATGGGCAGTTGTATGCAAGCTTGCACCCAGGAATGTTATCTTTTGAGAGGGTACCGGCTGTGATTTCTTTTCGTTTATTGTGTACCCTAGGCATGTTAGAAGCCTTTTCACAAAAGTACAGTTTTGTACCTACCATAAATGTAGATGTCCGATAGGCATGCATCTGCAGTCCTTACAAATGGGTTGTCCTGTCGTCAGGCAGCCCTTCGGTCGGCCGGATTCCAAAGTCTGGGTCTGGCCTCGGCTGATGTCGCACTTCACCCGACGTCATAGCTGCAGTTATTCGGGTATAAAGGTATCAGCCGACGCCATCTTCCTCAGTGTTTCTTGCCCCAGATGCCAGGTGCCCTCTAGGAAGGCTAAATTTGGATAATTGTAAAAGTTTCCAAATAAGAGAGAGCAAATAAAAATAAACATGTATATACATATATACAAACAAATACACCATAATAGATTCCCCCAGCTAGCTAGAAGATGGGTAAATACCCTAGGAGTACCTCAGAGGGGAAGGAGGGAGGGTAATCCTGACTGCAGATGCATGCCTATCGGACATCTACATTTATGGTAGGTACAAAACTGTACTATGTCCTTCAAGGATGCATCTGCAGTCCTTACAAATGGGTAGAATACCATAGCCAAACTGGGGGAGGAGGAGTAATAAGATTATGGTGTAGTTAAGATCCCTTGCAAAACAGCAGTGGCAAAACCTGCTCGGGATCTGGAGTATAAGGGTAAATTATAATGCTTGGCAAATGTATGCACGGAGCTCCAAGTAGCAGCCTCTAAAATGTCCTTGGTAGCCACTCCTCGTAAAAAAGCTGTAGTAGTGGCTGTAGCCCTTGTAGAGTGAGGTCTGATGTTTTCTGGAGTTTTCTTCCCATGGTAAGAGTAACAAAGTCTAATGCAATTTCCTATCCACTTAGAGATTGTCTATTTTGAAATTGCTTTTCCTTCCATTCCTGTTGCATATGCTACCAGTAGCTGGTCAGTTTTTCTATTGCTCTTGGTCCTGTCCAGGTAGTAACGTAATTGTCTATGTACATCCAAGGTATGCAACAGTCTTTCTCCCCTGTTCTGTGGGTTGGGGAAGAATGTAGGCAGGTGGATAGCTTGGTTTAAAGATACCCTGGGGACCACCTTTGGCATAAAAGTAGGATTAGTTCTCATGGACACTATCTTGATGGAAGATCAGGAAGGGCTGTACTGCCATTAATGCCTGTAGTTCAGAAACCCTTCTTGCTGAAGTGATTGCAAGCAGGAAAGCAGTTTTCCATGATAAGTACTGTAATTCTGCTGTTGCTGCTGGCTCGAAAGGAGGGAGTGTCAACTTTTCTAGCACAAAGTTCAAGTCCCATGCTGGCAATGGTGGCTTCCTAGGTGGTTTTACATTTTTAATTCCTCTCAGAAACTGCCTGAGCAGAGGATGTGAGAAGACTGGAGGATCCAAGTTGTATTCTGCTGAAATAGCTGATGCATGAATCTTAATGGAAGAATAGGACAGGCCATTGTGGAAGAGCTCTGCCAAGTATTCCAGGATGTTAGCTATGTTTACCAGTGCCACATTTTCTCCTTTTGCAGTACTCCAAATGAGATATCTTTTCCATTTTGCTGAATAATTTTTTCTTGTTGAGGGTCTGCGAGCCTCCAAGATAATGTCTTTAACCCTTTGAGATAAATCTGGGTTATTTGGTCTTATGCAATGTTCCAGGCAGCCAGCTGCAGTGTTTTCAGGTTTGGATGCAGGGCTTTGAAGTTGTTCTGTGTTAACAGTAAGGGAACTAGGGGCAGAGGCCATATTTGTTCCCGAGACATGCTCCTCAGTAATGGGTACCAATGCTGCCTTGGCCAGTCTGGAGCTATCAGGATGATCCTTGGACGGTCTTCTTTGATCTTCAATAGCACCTTGTGCATCAAAGGAAGAGGTGGGAATGCATATGCTGTCAGGTTTTTCCAACTGAAAGATAGGGACTCCACTTTCCAAGCAAGTGGGTGGTACGTCCTCGTGCAGAATTTTTTCAGTTGGTGATTGTGTGGGGATGAAAATAAGTATTTCTGGTAGTCCCCATTTCCCTGTAATGGTTTTGAAGATGTCCGGATGCAGCATCCATTCGTGGGCATCCGTGGTAGTTCTGCTTAGGATGTCTGCTAGTATATTTTCTTTTCCTGGCACAAAGATTGCTTGTAACTGAATGTTGTAGCTCAGGGCCACATTCCAGAGGTCCATTGCCATCCGGCATAGAGGGTATGAATGTGTGCCTCCCTGTCTGTTGATGTACCACATAACTGTGGTGTTGTCCGTCCTTATCAGCAATTGACCCTGTCGAAGAAATGGTCTGAATGTCTGAATTGCCAGTTTTACTGCCAGCATTTCCTTTTGATTTATGTGTAGGTGCAGCTGGTCTTGAGTCCATAAGCCTTGTATGCACTTGTCCAGCATGTGCGCCCCCCAACCGAGGTCTGAGGCGTCCGTTGTGATGGTCTGGCTTGGTTGAGTGCTGTGGAAGGGCAGTCCGTTGATTGACAGGCCTGAGCCCACCATTGGAATTCTTGTTTCAGGCATGGAATTATTGGAATTTGGGTTTCTAGGCTGTGCTTGTGCTGAGACCATAAATTCCTTAGGTACCACTGTAATTTTCTCATATGTAGTCTGGCATGTGGAATCAATATTATGCAGGATGCCATGTAACCCAGGGCTTGCAGGACTTTTCTTGCTGTTAGCTGGTTCTGCTTTGTTAATGCCATGAAGTAGAGAGGGAGTTGCTCCTGTTTTTCTACTGTTAGGAATGCCATTTGTCTTGATGTGTCCAGTTCTGCACCCAAGAAGGTTATCCTTTGGGATGGTATCAGCCTTGACTTTTTTATATTGACTGTGTATCCCAGGGCTTGCAGTAGATGAATGACCCTTTTCAAGTCTTTTGTTAATTTGTTTTTGTTGTCCGCTTGTAACAGGCAGTCGTCCAGGTAAGGGTAAATTTGAATTCCCTGAAGCCTGCAATGAGCAATTACTGATGCCAGGCATTTCGTGAATACTCTGGGCGCAGTAGATAAGCCAAAGGCCAATGCTGAGAATTGATCATGCTCTGATCCTGCAAGAAATCTGAGGTATCTTCTGCAATTTGGTCGTATGGGGACGTGCAGGTATGCCTCCTTGAGATCTAGAGTTACCAGCCAAGATTCCTTGCCCAGCATGGGAAGAAGTTGCTGTAGGGTCAGCATTTTGAATTTTGGGACAATGAGGTATGTGTTGGACAGGTCGAGAATAGGTCTCCATTGGTCTTCTTTTCTTGGTACCAGGAAGAGTCTGGAGTAAAATCCTTGCCCTTGTTCCATAGATGGTACGCTTTCTACAGCTCTCATCCTTAGCGAGTTATTTGTTGTAGAGCTTCTGTCTTCTGATTTGGAGGTAGGTTTGGCATTCCTCTCTTCCTTGGTAGAGTATGGAAGTGAAACCTGTAACCTTGGTCTATTGTCTGTAAAATCCATTTGTCTCCTGTGATGTAATGCCAGCTTACTGAAAACAAGGCTAGCTTTCCGCCTAAGGGTGCTTCTAGTTGTTCCCTGGTAGGCGGTGCCAGAGCCAAGTCACTGTGATTGTCCTGTGGAAGTGGTGGTGGCTGGGTCTGTGGCTGTACCTCGCTGGTTGTTAGCCTGCCACTGATGTCCCCTGTAGGCACCTCTGGATTGACCCCTGCCTCTTGAGCGCCTATTCCTGCCTCTCTGAGCTCTGGAGGTGTCTGGAAAGGACCAATTCTTGGAAGGCCAGTTCCTGCTAAACCTTGGAGGCTGGACCTGCAAGAAATCCTTGACTGTCTGGACAGATTTTGCTTTCTCTTCCACCTTCTTCAGCACCTGCTGTGCAGGGGAGCCAAACAAATTGAGCTTATCCATGGGAGCATCTAGGAGCTTTGATTTAACATGGTCTGGTAAGGACTGCTCTTAACCATGCATGTCTTCTGATCACTGTGCCAGTCATGGCTGATCTAAAGGAAGCCACCAGTGCATCATAGCCGCATTTTAAGGAATGATTACTGACCTGCTGAATGTTATGTACCATTTCCTGAACAGATTTTTTGTCTAATGGTTCATCCGAGGACAGTTTTTAGTTAACTGGTCTAACATAAATTCCTGATACTGAATCATGTGGAATTGGCAGTTCAAGGCCCTAGCTGAAAGAGTAGCAGAAGTGTAAACTTTTTTACCCCATCTCTAAGGCCCAAGATTCCCTTTCAGAGGGGAGGGGGTTTTTGGCAGAGGTAGCTGCTACAGCCTTGGGTCCCTGGGAGATAGTTTCGGGATCTGCAAAGGGAGCCTTATACAAATGATAATGTGTGTCCGGAACCCTGTAGTACCTATCGGGCTTAGCAGGGGCCGGAGGAAGAGAATCAGGAGCAGTACAAGCATCATTAAATGCATCATCCACAACAGTAAGTACTGGAGGAATAGCTAAAGGCCTATGCTGTGGCAAATGCAAAAAGGTTCTAAGCCTTTTCCTAGAGTCTGAAAAATCCTGGCCCTGCCATTGAAATTGTTCCCTCATAGCATGCAAGGTTTCCCCAAAGAAAAATTCCTCAGGCGGAGAGGCAGAAGGAATGGACTCTTCTGCATCAGAGTCCTCATAAGGAGAAAAAGGGCCCTCTGGAGGGTTTGAATTATCTGATTCATCAGAGGAGTCATCTGAAGAAACTGGCTCAGGGGGCTCTACTCTAGGCCTCTTCTCTGGAGGTGGGTGAGAGGCCCTGTCTGGGTGTGGTTGGGATCCCCGGATCAAAGAAATGAGATCCTCTGCTAGACTAAGCATTTGTGAACTAGAGCTAGGCCTGTGAGAGGGGGTCTTAGCAGGAACAGTTTTGGTAGATTTTGCTGCTTTAGCCCTGGCAAAGGCCTTAATCGACATGGATGCAGGTGGCCTAGCAGCTCCACATGCAGGGGTACAAATATCCAAAGGGATAGTATCAGATAAATCCTGTGAACCAGCAAGAGCGGGTGGGATTTCAGTTGCAGATTCAGCCATGCTGGATGAGGCCTCAGTAGGAGGTAAGCTTTCGGCCAAAGGAAGAACCGAGGATTCTGTTTCAGCAGAAACCGAGACACTCGTGGTTGGCTTAACCGCGGTTTCGGCCGAAACCGCGGACCACGAGTGTCGGTCCTTTTCCTTGCGTTTCTTAGATATTTGCGTAGTCGGAGTATCCGACGGCATAATGTAAACAAAAGCGGAGCCGAAAAACTCCTCAGCAAATTCCGACCGACGTCTAAGCGTCCGCCGGTTGAAAGAAGCACAGGCTAGACAAGCTGCTACATCGTGGTCTGGGCCTAAACAAGGTAAGCAGTAAGAGTGGAAATCTTTATGAGGTATTTGTTTCCCACAAGTTAAACAGTTATTCACTTTTTCTGACATCGGCTGAGGCAAGAGAGAGTCCCCAACGGGGTACTTAGCTTTTTAGAAGTCTTCGGTAGTAGTAATCTCTGGTTCTGACCGACCGGCACTTGCGAACAGCTTCTGCTTCGGGCGCCACGCGTCAAGAAAGACTGAGGAAGATGGCATCGGCTGATACCTTTATACCCGAATATCTGCAGCTATGACGTCGGGTGAAGTGCGACATCAGCCGAGGCCAGACCCAGACTTTGGAATCCGGCCGACCGAAGGGCTGCCTGACGACAGGACAACCCATTTGTAAGGACTGCAGATGCATCCTTGAAGGACATCACCAGGCGTTGAAGAGGAGGGACCTTGTTCTCTGCTTGAATGAGACAGTCATCCCAGTAAGGATATATTTGTATATTCCTTTGTCAGTAAAATGCAACTACTGGTGCCAGGTACTTTGTAAAGACCCTGGGCGCAGTAGATAAGCCAAAGGGCAGTGCAGAGAATTGGTAATGCATTAAGCCAGCCTTGAATCTGAGGCAACTTCTGCACGATTGTCTTATTAGGACGTGCAGGTATGCCTCTCAGTTGTAAAGTCACCAGCCAAGCATTCTTGCCCAGCATGGGCAGAAGTAGTCAGCATTTTGAATTTTGGAATGTCTAGGTATGTGTTCAAAATCGATAAATCCAGTATTGGCCGCCAGGCCTTGTCCTTTCTGGGTACCAAGAACAGTCTTGAGTAAAAACCTTGTCCTTTTTCCTGTTCTGGTACTGTCTGAATGGCCCCCATATCCATGAGGGACGTAACCTGTTTCTGTGCCTCTGCCCATTGATTTTTTGGCAGATCTTGCCAACCATTTACCACTGGCAGAGTGTGGAAATGGAATCTGTATCCCTGTGATACGATGTTTAATACCCACTTGCCCTGGGTTATTAACTGCCAATTTTGAGCAAAAAGTGCTAATTTTCCCCCCATGTGTGCTGCCAAAGGATAAGTGCTTGGTAGGCAGAGGGAAGTCATTGGGATTACTTTCTGTAGGTTTGCGCTTTATCTCCTCCAGATTTGGAGGTGGAAGCACCCCATTGCTTTGACCTATATGAATCTTGCGCCTGGTATCTGGAATCCTTAAGGCATCTGTATTTGCCCCTTTGAGCTCTGTCTGATACAAAAAAAGACCAATGTTTTGTAGGTCAGTGTCTACTGAATTTTGGTGGCTGCACTTGTAAGAGGTCTTTAACATTTTGCAAAGACTTAAGCTTTATCTTCCATTTTCTTTAAAACCTCTTCTGCCTTAATACCAACCAGAGAATCATGCTGTAAAGGTGTATCTAGCAATTTAACTTTAACATGATCAGGCAAATTTTGTTCCTTTAACCAGGCATGCCTCCTAATCACAAATCCCGTAACTGCGGCCCTGCAGGCGGCCTCTAAGGAATCAAAAACACATTGCAAAGTATGCTTTCCAACTTGTTCAGCTGCATGCAATAATTCCTGCAATTCTTTATTTTCTGCACATTCTGAAATCAACATCATTTTCTGTTTCAGCAATCCCATAACATGTTGTTGGTACTTAAGCATATGAAATTCACAGTTTAAGGCCCTGATTGCCAAGGTTGAGTTTTTTCCCCATCTGTCTAGTGCCCTTGAATCTCTGTCAGAGGGTGTAGGATTTTTTTGCTGTTGAGGCTTAAACTCCCTTTGGACCCTGTGAAATAGTTTCAGGATCAGCAGCAGGGTTTCTAAATAAAATTTTATGCGAGTCAGGGACCCTGTAATATCTGTCAGGTTTACTGGGAGCCGGAGGTAAGGAGTCAGGGGCCAAGCTTGACTCCAAAAACGCATCATCCACAATGTCTAAAACAGGGGGAATGGCTAATGGGTTTGTGCTGAGGAAGAAGGAAATCCCTGAGCCTCTTGTTTGATTCTGAGAAGTCTTGACTCTCCCAATGAAAATGCTCCCTCAAAGTATGCAAGGTTTCTCCAAATGAATAATCCTCAGCAGGAGATGCAGATGGAATAGACTCCTCAGCATCAGAATCCTCATAGGGAGTTATAGATAATTCCTGATCAGAAGAGGAATCATAAGAAACAGAAACCTGATATGAAGATTCATAATCAGTGTCTTGCCTAGGCCTCTTATCTGGAGGGGGATGGGTACACCCCTGATCAAGGTAATAAGGTCTTCAGCCTTTTTATCATCTGTTTTTTAGGCATAGAGGCCTGTGCACGTGGCACATGCGTCGGTTGTTTAGTTTTAGAAGTTGCTTTTGTTTTTGGTTTTGCAGCTGTCATCGGTTTGATATACAAATGTTGAGGTCTGAATACCCCCTCATAAGCCAGTGCCTGCTCAGCGGCTCCGGACCCATCCGAGGGAGATGCATCCTTCGGTCCAATACCTTGACTATCTTGCTGCATGCCGGACTCCACATGGGTGGCAGTAGAGGCCTGCGACTGGAAGGTACCGGGTATCAAGGGCTGCAAAAGCAGCCTCACTGAGTACCGACGAACCGGCGACTGGCTTAGAAGCTTAACTGTCGGTTTTGGATCTCAACTGCCTCTCTGTCCTTTTCTTTGCATTTTTTATGTACTCCGGTAGTCGGATTGCTATCAGACGACATTTCTGGGTAGTTGAATCTGTTTCCAAAATACTTTGATGCAAAAATATACAGAGGCTTAATAATGCGTTGGTTAAATCTAGCACAAAACCGACAGCCAGGCACATTGTGATCAGGGCCTAGGCAAGGAATACAGTATAAATGGAAATCCTTATGAGGTATTTGCTTCCCACAAGTAATACAATTATTAACTTTTTTTGACATCAGTAAAAAGCAAGAAAAAAAGTTTCCCCAGCGGGGTACTTAGCTTTAGTGAAGAGTTTGGTTCTGAAACTCAAACTCGAATATTTCAGTAGTCGGCTGACCCACACTTATGAAATGCTTCTGCTTCGGGCACCACGCGGCAAGAAAGACTAAAGAAAATGGCGTCAGCTACACGTTTTATATCCCTGACGTCATGGAAGAGAAGACAGCAACCGACGCAGGACCCAAGACTTTGGAATTCAGGCCGACTGAGAGCAACCTGCCAGCAGATTACCCAAATGGAATGACTGCAACAGTGAAACACGAAGAACATCAGTTGGTTTTAAAAATACTGTGTAAGCAAGCTTCGAGTCCAACTGCATGAAACCCAAAGCTGTGATGAGCAGTGATAAAATTTGATTTTTTAGAGAGAAACAAAAAGCTGCACAGTCCAGGTCAGTGCTCGATAAAATTAACTGTTTGAGAAAGCTTGGTAGTTAACAGACTCTTACCTTCAGTTACTGAAACTGCTTCTGGGATACTAACTGACACTCAAAGCTGTGTTAAGAGGGAGCTACACAACTGCCCAAATGCACAGCATTCTTCTCATACCATCGCTATTAAAATATACAGTTTTAACTAAACATAATAAAAGTTAATACTTAACTGATGAGCTCTTTACAAAGCATCAGAAAAAACTTATAAATGCAATTTTAATTTAAAATGTACTTATTTTAAACATTTAATTGCCACGCTGCATGGGTACACACACACTTTACAGAAAACCCATGCTAACATGTTCCATTATTTTCTCGTATACATACGTTTCAACAATTTTCATTCATTACAAGATTACATAAACTGCCTACCCTTGAACCTCACTCTTCCTCCTGAGGATTTTGCATGTACTTACAACCTCCATTCCTATGCAATGTGTCCCTTCCCTTTTCTAAAGAACCAACTTCCAGTTAATTTGCCTCTTACACAACATTCAATACTTCCGATTACAAATGGTTAGATTTTATTTCCATTTTCTGGAAACTGCTTTTTAGGCAGCCAACATTAAAATTAAGGAAGGTCATATTATGCCTAAGCAACTCTGATCCTATACAGCCCAGCTCAGAACAATTCTCAAAAATATTTTCAATTACCTCTCCCTTTCCCATCACACTGCCACCATTTGCAAACTACCAGGGTATAAATTTAGCTCTACTAATTAGTTCCTTTGCTAATTTCACCAAGTAAATCCCATCCCTTGCTTATTTATTGTATCCCTAATAAACAACATCTCCATCCATCCATTCTCAACCCCTTTTCTCATTTTGCACATGGGGCCGGGGTGTCATTTCTGCAATGACAATCTTGAGCCAAGGTTTACACGGCCAGCTAGCTAGCCCTGCCACGGGTAGTTCATTTGCAAACTTGCTCACACATGCACACTCACCTATGGTCCATTTAGAGTGTCCAATCCACATGCTGTGTAGTCTTTGGAATGTGGGAAGAAACCAGAGGAAACCCACATGACCACAGGGAGGACATACAGACTCCGCACAGAAGGCACCCCAGCTGAGAATCGAACTGGAGAACCTCTTGGCTGTGAGGTAACAATGCTAACCACTGCACCATCATAGCCACCCTACCTAAAAGGCACCTATACAGGTAAAAATCTTTCTCCATTCTCATGCTAGGGCAAACCCAAAGAATGACAATTCATCCCTCCTACAAATGGCCCCAGACCACAGCCTGGACTACAGTGTACTGGCTAAAGGAGTCAACACCCTAGCCTACTTCACATGGATTGTACAATGCTTATAGCCTTTCCTCTAAAGTTAAGACAACTTCCTGCTCTTCTCAGGCTACTTGGTCTAGAAAGTACAGTTTTGTACCTACCATAAATGTAGATGTTCGAAGATCCACATTGCTGCAGTCCTAACACACGGGTAGTCCGCTGTCCCAGTCGGCCCGAATACCAAAGTATAAGGCTGACGTCGGTCAAGGCGCATTTGTCTGACATCAGGACGTCAGGGTACAAATGCGCATGACCGACGTCATATCCTCAGTCTTTTCTTGCCCCAGATGTCAGAAGACCCTAAAAAGATAAGGCCAAAACCAAAAAACACCAAAACACTCCTGTGCCTAAAATATGTACAATATATACAAATGTACAAAAAATAGAACCTCACCCACCCAACCACCCCTAAACACAGAGGGGAAGGAGGGAGGGAAAACTGGACTGCAGCAATGTGGATCTTCGAACATCTACATTTATGGTAGGTACAAAACTGTACTATGTTCTTCATCTCACATTGCTGCAGTCCTAACACTTGGGTAGAATCCCAAAGCAGAGGTAAGGGAGGATGGCTAAACTATAATGAAGCAGGAGCTGCCAAAATGCCCTGCAACACAGCAGTGGCAAAACCAGCCCTGGACTTAGAATAGAGAGGAAGGTGGTAATGCTTGGAGAAAGTATGCACTGAACTCCAAGTAGCTGCCTCCAAAATATCCTTAGTTGCCACCCCCCTTAGAAATGCTGTTGAAGTGGCAGTAGCCCTAGTGGAATGAGGCCTAATCCCAGCTGGAATCTCCTTGCCATGATGGGAGTAACAGAATGCAATGCAAAACCCAATCCACTTAGATATAGTTTGTTTTGACACAGGCTTGCCCTGAGAACTCAAAGCAAAAGAAACAAACAACTGCTGAGACTGCCTAAAATCCCTAGTCCTGCTTAAATAATAACGCAACTGCCTGTGTACAAAATCTTTTCCCCCCTATTTTGGGGATCTGCATAAAAGGTAGGCAAATGAATAGTTTGGTTTAAAGCCACACTAGAAACCACCTTAGGCATAAATGAAGGATTAGTACGTAATGATACCCTATCCTTATGAAAAATCAAAAAAAGGCTCCACCGCCATAAGGGCCTGCAATTCAGAAACCCTTCTTGCAGAAGTAATGGCCAACAAAAAAGCAGTCTTCCATGACAAGTATTTCAACTCAGCAGTAGCCGCAGGCTCAAAAGGTTGTAGAGTAAGTTTCTCCAACACAAAATTGAGGTCCCAAGCAGGAGTAGGAGCTCTTCGTGGGGTCTTATATTCTTTGCCCCTCTAAGAAATTGCTTGAACAAAGGATGAGAAAACAATGGTGGGTCACAATCATAGTGAGCTGAAATTGCTGCAGCATGAATCTTAATGGAAGAGAAAGACAAACCTTTGTCCAATAGCTCAGTAAGATATTGAAGAGCCACACTCAAATTAGGCTCAGAAACATCCAAATCCTTTGCTGCACTCCAAAATAAAAATCTCTTCCATTTTTCTGCATAGACTTTACGTGTACTAGGTCTTCTGGCTTCCATAATCACATTCAAAACTTGTTGAGGAAGTTGAGACCTGCTGTGGTTCAAAACAGAATATGCCAGGCTGTTAGATGGAGAGTGAAGCTTGACATTGAGTAGATGACCGTCCCTCTGAGACAAAAGGTGTGGAATTAAAGGTAAAGGCCATGGAGGCTTTCTTACCAGATTCCTCAGTAATGGGTACCAGTGTTGCCGAGGCCAATCTGGAGCTATCAAAATCATCCTTGGCTTGTCTTGTCTGACCTTTAGGAGTACCTTTGGGAGGAGAGGCAGAGGTGGAAAGGCATACACATGAAGATTTTCCCAACTGAACGAAAGAGCATCCACTTTCCAAGCTGTGTGATGAAAACTTTTCGTGCAAAACTTTGGCAGCTGGTGGTTTAGTGGAGAAGCGAACAGATCTATGTCTGGAGTTCCCCATGACACTGTCAATTTTTGAAATACATGAAGATCCAGTTTCCACTCGTGGGGATCCATGATTTGCCTGCTTAACACATCTGCTAAGGAGTTCTGTGCTCCTGGCAGAAACCTTGCTTGAAGAGTAAGCTGCAAGCTGAGCGCAGTCTCCCACAAAATCATTGCTTGCCTGCATAGAGGATAAGAATGTGTTCCCCTTTGCTTGTTGATGTACCACATGACAGTTGTGTTGTCTGTTAGAATCAACACCTGCCCTGGAAGAAGTAACTCCTTGAAAGCCATCAATGCAAACTGGACTGCTAACATCTCCTTCATGTTGATATGTAGATGCTGTAGTCTGGCAGGCCACTTGTCTTGTATCCACTTTCCATTCAGATGAGCTCCCCAAGCTATGTCTGAGGCATCTGTCGTTAGAATCTGACTCGCCTCTGGCCGGGTCACAGAGAGTCCCTTGTTTAGGTGACATTCCTGAGCACACCACAAAAATTCCTTTTGAATGCAAGGTATTATTTGAATGACAGTGTCCAGATCCTGGCAGTGCTGTGTCCATACATTTTTGAGATATCATTGTAGCTTCCTCATATGCAGTTTGGCATTGGGAAGCACCAGAATACAAGATGCCATGAACCCTAATGCTTGAAGGACTGTCCTTGCAGTCAGCACGGACTGATGAGATAGTTGATGGAAGTAAAGGGATAGACTCTTTTGTTTGTCCGGGGTTAAAAAGGCCATCTGGGCTGCTGTATTCAGTCTCACACCCAGAAAGCACATGTCTTGAGAGGGTACTAGACTGGACTTTATTTCGTTCACAGAATATCCCAGGCATCTTAGCACTGCTATCACATATTCCAGATGCTGAAGAAGCTCGTCCTTTTCTTGAGCCAGAATCAGACAGTCGTCCAAGTAAGGATAGATTTGTATTCCTTTTAGCCTGAAAAAAGCTACAACTGGAGCCAGAACTTTTGTGAATACCCTGGGCGCAGTAGATAAGCCAAAGGGCAATGCAGAGAACTGATAATGGGAATTTCCAGCTCGAAACCGCAGATACTTCCTGCAACTGAGTCTGATAGGCACATGAAGGTAAGCCTCCTTGAGATCTAAAGTTACCATCCAGTGATCTTTGCCCAGCAGAGGTAAAAGCTGTTGTAACGTCAACATTTTGAACTTGGGAATGTCCAAATAAGTGTTGAGGATAGACAAATCCAAAATTGGTCTCCACGTGTTCCCCTTTTGTGGTACTAGGAACAGGCGAGAATAAAATCCTAGGCACCTTTCTGGCACAGGAACCGGCTGAATGGCCCCTATCTGGAGCAACAGAGAAATTTGCTTGTGAGCCTCTTTTCTTTGTATAGGAGGAATGTCTGGCATGCCTTTGAAAGGAGGCAAGGTATGGAAATAAAACCTGTAACCGTGGTGAATGATATCCAATACCCATCTGTCTTGGGTAATAACACTCCAGTTTTCTTTGAAAAGTGCCAGCCTTCCTCCCAAAGGTGCTGCCAGACGAGAAGGCTCTGGCAGCTGAAAAGGCAAGTCATTGGGTCTGCTTACGAAAGGACTGACCCCTGCCCTCACCAGAAGACTGGGCAGGCGAACTGCCTGTTCTAGGCCTAAAAGAACCTTGAGCTCTGCCCCTACCACGCCTAGATCTACCCCTAGACTGAGAATCATAAGAAGGATAAGTCCACCCCTTAGTAGACCAATTTCTACTAAACTTTGGAGGCTGAACCTGCAAAAAATCTTTAACAGTCTGCATAGACTTAGCCTTGTCCTCCATTTTCTTTAAAACTGCGTCCACAGGCGCACCAAATAACACATCAGATTGTAAAGGAGCATCTAAAATCCTTGTCTTTACATGTTCAGCTAAATTCTGATCCCTGAGCCAGGCGTGCCTGCGAAGAACAGAACCAGTGGCTGCTACCCTCGAAG
Organism: Protopterus annectens; assembly: GCF_019279795.1. NCBI lineage: Eukaryota > Metazoa > Chordata > Ceratodontiformes > Protopteridae > Protopterus > Protopterus annectens. The sequence goes on along the minus strand of NC_056738.1, from coordinate 342,027,268 downwards.
AGGCCTGTACAGCATCAAAGCCACATTGCAAGGAATGCTTACCCACCTGTTCCGAAACATGAACTAAATCCTGCAACTCTTTACACTCAATACCTTCCGCCAGAGCATCTACCTTAGACTTCAATTGTGAAAGGAGATAATTTTGGTATTTCAACATGTGAAACTGGCAATTCAAAGCCCTCATGGCTAAAGTGGAAGAAGCATACACCTTTTTCCCCCGTCTATCCAAAGCCCTTGCCTCTTTATCAGAAGGAACAGGATTTTTAACAACAGAAGCCTTAACACCTTTAGGCCCCTGAGAAACAGTTTCTGGGTCTGCCCTAGGACTCTTAAAAAGATACTTATGAGCTTCAGGCACCCTATAATACCTGTCCGGTTTAACTGGGGCAGGAGGCAAAGAATCAAGGTTCAGGGAAGCCTCTGCAAAAACATCCTCTACCACATCCAGAACAGGAGGTATAGCTAAAGGCCTATGCTGGGGTAGAAACAAAAATTCCCTAAGCCTTTTCCTAGAATCAGAGAAATCTTGACCTTCCCATTTAAAATGCTCCCTCATGGAATGAAGGGTCTCTGAAAAAGAAAAATCCTCAGGAGGAGAAGCCGAAGGTGTAGAGTCATCTACATCAGAATAAGGAGGATACTCCTGCAAGTCTTCAGCCGAAGACTCAGAAGCCTCCGAACACTGCTCAAAACTCTCAAGCTCAGGTTCCACCCTAGGCCTCTTATCAGGGGGGGGGTATAGAACCTCTAATCATAGTAATCAAATCTTCTGCCATTTTAAGCATATGTTTCTTAGGCAGAGACCCTGAAGAACTAGGGGAGACCCCCACTGAAGTTAACCCTGGCCTGCCTCTAGAAGGAGCCTTGGAAACAGAAGGGGAGGGCCTAACCACCTTAGGAAGGGAGGGGAGAACAGCTACCTGAGAAGCCCCTTCAGCCTGGCCTACCTCCTGAGAGGACACATCTTGTAACAGTAAAGTCTCTCCCTGAGAATCCAAAGGAACTTCTGGTAGAACCACCGGCTCCACCGAGCCCTCTAAAGAACCGACGTCCGGGACAGACGGTTCTTCCACCTAGGCTTCACTGCTTTGTCCTTGCGCTTTTAGATTTAAGCGGCGCCGGAGCATCCGACAGCATGTTGTAATTACAACGCTTCCCGAAAACTAACCTGGCACAATCTAATCTTCTCTTAATAGTGCGTTTGTTAAATCTAGCACAAGAGCGACAGCCAACAACGTCGTGCTCAGGCCCTAAGCAAGGTATACACAATGTATGGTAATCTCTATGAGGTATCTGTTTCCCACAAGAAATACAGTTATTCACTTTTTCTGACATCCGGTTAAATACTGAGGCAAGAAAACCAAAATATTCCCCAACGGGTACTTAGCCAACTTTGATTCGGTCTGAAACTCCGACTTCAGAAAATTTCAGAACGCCAACCTGCACTCGCAATACTGCTTCTGCATCGGACCATGCGGCAAAAAAGACGGAGGATATGACGTCGGTCATGCGCATTTGTACCCTGACGTCCTGATGTCAGACAAATGCGCCTTGACCGACGTCAGCCTTATACTTTGGTATTCGGGCCGACTGGGACAGCGGACTACCCGAGTGTTAGGACTGCAGCAATGTGAGATGAAGAACATCAGGAAGGACTCTAAAAAGTCCTCCACAGAAACACAAACTTGCTTCATGAGGTTACTGATCGGGTCCTGGGTGGGATGCTGAAATAGCCTACTCACAAAGCAAAAGAGAGGATTATTGCTTCTGAGTTCTTTAAAGGACAGCAGGCCTGACGCACTTCCCTGAACAAGAACACATCATGAGACTAATCCAACTAAGAAACAACATGCCAATGAGGATACTGTAGGACAACACTGGACCACAGAATGTAAAATTCACCAATTCTGTGGGCTGGTGTTGTCCTACAGTATCCTCTCAGTGACACACGGTAGCCCACTGAAAAGGCAGACTGAAAACATATTCCATAATCTCAGATTCAAGAAAATGACTAACGTTCTCTAGTGTCTGCCTAGCGTGACAAACTTGAAATAAGAAAGATGAATAATTGAGAACTCCATGTTCCCCACATCAGAAAAAAAAGAGCTTGCACCTGTTCAAAGTTCCTGTGGTAGGTAAAGTGTGACAGAACGCTAACTGCTCTCAAGCCTATGCTGGACTGAAAAGAAATTTATAAGTCAGCATTGGGATTCCTGGATAAATTATCTGCCTATTCTTGTGGCAACTGTAAAGGGCATCTGGCTTAGACTACAAGTTTCCATGTTGCTCTGATGGCAGCCCTGAAAAAAGGTTCAGAGAGGTGACACCAGGGGGCCTCAATATTTTTCCATAAACATTCCACAAGGCACTGATGGAGAAAGGAAGTCCTTCAAAGTGCTACACATCAGCACCAAATAATTCCAAGTAGAGGATCATCTAGAAGGGAAGTATTAGGTGGGTTCAGTCTCAATACCCTTGCCCATCTTGCAAATAAAGCGTTTCAAGACCATCTAATTCAACATGAAAAAAAAAGTTAGAGAGAAAAATCATTTTTATTACCTGTGATCAGAAGCTCACACACAGATGACAGCACTACAGACTGACTCCAGTAAATGGGGTACTGAGACTAGGCAAGAGTGTGCCCAAGCTGGAGGGAGTGCAAAACGGAAAAGATTACACCTTGGCTGACAAAAGTTTAAGATGCTACTCTCTGACATTATGTTGTACACAGGTTTTAAAAACTCTGCAGAATCTGAACAAGCATGTTCACAGGCATGACACCCAGGAAGATATGACTAGGTAGATTCTTCTTAATCGAGACCCACTGGCCCTATGGACCTGGAAGCTAGCACTAGGAAAGCAGCATATATACCAAATGTCTATGATCCAATAGTTCGGCTGGTCCAAAGATGTGGCTGCCCGAGAACCTCAGTATACACCCCAGAGTGGCATATGAGGGCATACCTCCTCCATCCTCTAGCTCGGGTAAGTTAAGGACTAGTTCAGGATTGAGCTCTCACCATCAGAAGATGGGCGCATCAACTATACAGAATGGTGACTCAGATGGACACTGGGCTCGCTTCAAAGATGTCCAAGCTTGGGCCTGCCTCTGAGCACCTATCACTGCATCAATGCTCCTGTGTCTGGGGCTGCAAGACAGATCTGCTTAACAGTTTCCTTGAAGCGATCCAGCAGTCTAGTAAAAGTAGGCGAACTACCAACTCCCTTTAATGTTGAATAGAATACATTGGAACCTTTGATGCCTACAACTTGAAATGGTGCAAGCAAATGATATTGGTCATAACTGTTTACTCAACAGCCTCAGGCCACTCAAGAGACTTGAGCAGGTGAATGCAGGACTTGAACATCGAAGAAACAGCTGAACTGTACAAATGGTGAAAAAAAAAACTGTTGACTAAGAACGTTTCTATAGCTAATGTGATGTGACATACTGGTTAAACAAGTGACAACCCACATTGAGTCCATATTCACTTTGCATACAATATACATGTTTCTTTGTCATTCACTGTATATGTCACGTAAGTATTGTATTTTCCCCGGGCTGAGACTAAAATGGGTCCAACGGGATCTGTGCTCTACCCTGATTAACAAATTCAAATGAAACATCCTTTGTGTACACCAACTTGCTGCAAAAATTGTAAAATTCTGATTAGTAAGGTTCAGCACTTATCCACTACTCAGAGGTTTCTCAGACAGATGTACAGAAGTTTCACAGTGCAAAAAGATGTTTGGAGTGCAACAGCACACAGTGTAAGTTACATCAACGTGTTTACAGTACTAAAAAGGAATGCACTACATATAAAGCATCAACATGTTTACAGTACTAAAAATGAATGCACTACGTAAAGCATCAACTTGTTTACAGTACTAAAAATGAATGCACTACATAAAGTTACCCTTATAGAACCTAATCTAATACCACTTATACAGAATGGGATAAATTTCACCTTACACCCATCAATTAGGTGTTGCAAAATGTTAGGTTTGACTACAGACTCCTCAAAGGGAACCATATTTCCTGACTGCATTTAAAAGCGCATAAGAAAATTGATCTTGGCCACCTTAGCAATATACAGGACTAAGTAAAGACTATGATGCAGATAACTTGATTCAAGGAGCAGTACATGCACTGGTGTAGCTGTCTGAGGAGGACACTGAGGGCCACTAACACTGGTTCACTCATTCTGGGGAAAGGGAAGGAAGCCCAATCTAATGTATATGTGGCACACTGTGGAAGCATGCGTCTCTGCTGACTGTTCTTACATAGCTGTACAGTAGTACAGCAACTGCAGTTCAGCTTGTGCAAGCAAGTATGCATTAGCTCTGACACTGGCACTACAGGAGTTACAGAAATATTAGACTGCTGTAAGAAAGGAATTGAAAACAGCATTAAAATACAACATTGGGGAAGAGAAGCACCCTATATATTTACGTAGCCTAACATTACTGCCCACCCTTAAACATGGGCAGACCTAGGTAGAATGGAAATGTGAAATCGGGTCTTTGAAAGGCTGGTATGAAGGCTCACCTATAAACTTAAATGGGAGCGCCCTATACAATTCCTACTTTGCCACTGTTTGGAAGGACAACAAAGGGACTGAAGATGTAACCCAGGAAAAAGTTGACTTAGTAATGTATACAATACATTTCTGGAAGTAAATTGCATATTACATTCTAAACAGTTTTGTACAATATACAGAGTTACTTAAAAGTGAGGTGGGGGAGTCTCCATGACTGTTCTCACCAGCAATGTTGAAGTACTTTTTTCTTTTCTGTAATGTACCTAAGGTTTATACTGTAACAAGATAAGGGCTGGATATTAACAGTATAACATGATCTTGGGCTGCTGGGGACAATGTGGAAGTGTATCAATGATGTGTATTACTTTAAGGTGGCTTTTTAGGTGTTATACAGGGAAAAGGGTACACTAACATTCTTGACTTCTGCTGTAGACAGTGGGGGAAAAGTTATTTTTCTGAGCAGAGAGGCTAGAAAAAGGAAAGCATGTAAAATGATAGTTTCCCAGAGTCTGACAAAAGCCATTTCATGCAATAAAGCCATTACCTGTTTTGCTCTCCAACAGCAAAGTCCTGCAGCTGGAAATGATCTGTCTACATGTGCAGACAATCAGAAAATGAACGAACCATGAACTGAGGCATTTGTATGAGAAACATTAAACAATATTTAAAGGGGGAACTGGCAAGCTGTTCAGTGAAAAATACATGACTCGCAGAAAGGAATATTTTTTGCAAGTAAATGCAACTCAAGCAGCATTTAGCACTTCAATATAAAACTGCACAATCTAATATATTCCCTTTTTGGACAGCCAGCACACTTTAAGGCTAAAAATCAGTTAAATCAAATCAAACTGCCAAACAGTGTATGCATGCAACACAAAAGCTGAACTAGACACTTAAAGCTGTTGCACATAAAAGGTGGGAATAACTTAATACGATGATACTTTCTGCAATGTCTTTAAACGTTAATGGTCTCAGGACAAATACAAAAAAAGAAAGTAGTGAGCTGTATTTAAAAATGTAGAATGCAAATAGCTGTGTTACAGGACACACCCTTGGAAATAAATGAACATGTGAAATTGATAAAGAAAGGTTTTCAAGACTGTTATTCAGTGAATACCTGGGACAAAGGAAGAGGAGTACTTATATTAACTAGACGTGGATCTCCAATAGTGATAGAAGAGGATACAAAGATAATGGTAGTTTGAGTACTAAGCTGCTACTGGCATGTATTTATAGTCCACATAAAACTGCTTTAATGTAGCTTAAGAAAATTATGGGAGAAATAATCAGTTTTCAGCACGGAATATTACTCATAGGTGGGGACTAAAATTTGATTTGCAGCAGTGAAGATGCATCTAGGGGACCAGAAGGGAAAACATAACAGCAGAGTGGATTTTTGAAGAAATTTATGAAAAGAATATTTGGCATGGAAGATGCGAATTCAGTACAAGTAGTTCAGAGTGAATTTACATATTCCCCAACATACAAAAAGTGGGCTAGACTAGACAGAATTTACATTTCACAGGAACATGTGCATTTAATTGAAGGTCTTTACACCCACCCAATAACTATATCAGATCGTGCCAATAATTAAAATAAAAACACAGGGTAATGAAATAAAATGAGGCACTGACACTTTCCCACCTATCTGCTGAAGACAGGAATTTCAGGAATCTGTACAGAAAATTATTCAGGAGCTATTACAGAAGACAGAAATTTCTTCTGAAAATATAGCTATGGAGTGGGATAAGTTGAGTTTAAAATAGGGTGTAAATAAAAGAAAGGGAGATCAGGTTAAGAAGTAACAAGAATTATTTAAAGGGACTGAAACGTTAAAGTATTGCAGAATAGGGAGATTCTCATAGGAGGAGAGGCGCAACTGCAGAATGTAAAACAGAAAATAAGGGATTACCTCGATAATATGCATATGTTTAGAAAGACTGCTGTTAAGCAACTGTTTTTTTGATCAAGCTTGAGCACAAACTTAGCACAACTCAGGCAACAGAAAATAGAAAGGGCCATCGCCAAGCTTAGGGAGCCTACAAGATAAGCGATCCTGTAGAAGGATTAGAAATATTTTGGAAATTCTGTGACAGTCTGTATAAAGTACAGAAATATGGAAATCAAGAAAAGGTAAAAATGGAAATGTTTATGGAAGAATTAAATATGCCAAGGTTAAAGGCAGATGAGGCTCCATTACTAATAGCTAGGATAGGAGGAAAGGAGATAAAAATGGTAACGTATAATCAATCCACAGGAAAGTCCCCAGGAATAGATGGTATTCCTGTGGAAGTTTGGAAGCTAGGAGGGGAAACATTGAATGATATGGAAGGTTTACTTTAACAGTATTTTAAAAGGAGGAGTACGAACATCCTGGAAGAAAGCGGTTGTAGCTGTAGTACCTAGAGAGAGTAACGACCTATCAGATTCCAGCTTCATACAGGCTCATTTCAATACTAAACCATGATTTCAAAGTGTTTAGGTCTATAATGGCTAAAAAAATGGCAAAGTGATGCCAAAATTGATAGATATGGACCAGTGTGGTTTTGTGGAGGGGAGGCAAACATTTGACAGTTCACAGAACACTAATGATCCAGAGGGAAACAGAACGCAAGAAAATACCACTGTTGAGTCATGATGCAGGGAAAGCATTTGCCAGAGTAAGCTGGAACTTTATGAGCAAGGCAATGGAAGCATTTGCATTCTCTGACAAAATTATAAGGTTGATTAGGAGGATACATGAGGGATCGGAGGCGAAAATTAAAGTGGATAGGTGCCTCTCTGATAATTTCTGCTTGAGCAGAGGAACCAGGCAGGGGTGTCCCCTTTCCACATTTTCTACATTATATTTAGAACCAGTGGCAGAGAAAATAAGGGACTCAAATTCAAGAATATAACTGGCTTGTTAGTCAGGAAAAGCTGGCTTTATTTGCAAATTATACTTTATACCTGGTAAAACCAGTAAAGGACATTTCAGTGTTGTGTAACATTTGAGAAAGTTTCGGGATACAAAATGAATGAAGCCAAAACAAAGCCAATAGCTGTACATTTGTACCCACACACACGAAGTGGTTCAACAATAGCCATACTTATGGGGGCATGATAAAATTAAGTATTTAGGAGTATGGATTAAAAATTATTCTGGTATGGCAACTAAGGGTATGTGGGAAGAGACTGAAAAAATGATAATACAAAAACTGAGAAACTGAAAGCTGTTATATGAATATGGATAGTAAGATACAAGCAGTTAAAATGTTTTTACTCCCTTTAGCCTTATACCCAGGTAGGGCATATTTTTATCAACCAGATAAGTTGTGGATAGCAATTAATAAAGAGCTTAAGAATTTTATCTAGCAGGGGAAGACAACAAGAGTCAAGTGGGATAAGCAGAGTCTTCCAATAGAAAAAGGCGGACTGGGATTACCCGATTTGAAGGTGTATTTCAGAGCTACACAGTACTGTACACTGTAATGCAATAATGTGTGGTACTGATGAATGTAATGTGTGGCACTGTAATGCAGTAATCTGTGGTACTGATGAATGTATTTATATATGTATTCAATATATAAAATCTCTATTTTCTGTTGGAGCTTTTCTCCTCGGGCCTCCGCTGAAAATGGGCATTTGTAGCCCAGTTGGACAAACCCGGTCAACAAATATAAAATAAAAATAATGCTCCTTATTCATAGGACGAGCAGAAACCTATAAGTCAAAATGGAAAGAAATGCAGTAATCTGTGGTACTGATGAATGTATTTATATATGTATTCAATACATAAAATCTCTATTTTCTGTTGGAGCTTTTCTCCTCGGGCCTCCGCTGAAAATGGGCATTTGTAGCCCAGTCGGACAAACCCGGTCAACAAATATAAAACAAAAATAATGCTCCTTATTCATAGGACGAGCAGAAACCTATAATTCAAAGTAGAAAGGAATGTTGATGAAACGGGGAAGCTCAATAAACAAGGAGAGAGAGATTTTGGATGCAGATCTTTAAGAATAACAACAATCACACAGAAAATTACATTCATAAAGTAGCAGGAGTATTCCAAGGACTAAACCAATGGAGAAAGGAGATTCTAACGATAGGGAGTTGAATTATGACAATAGGTAAGAGGGGGCTGGAATTTATTAGAGAAAACTGGCAAAGGAAACAAGGTACTGGGAGGAAATAACTAGAGGGGAAAGGTAATAGAATGGGAAGATATCAAGAAATTTGGAGTGCAAGTTAGAGATTCTCTTTGCCTATATTCTGATAAAGGCAAAGAAATAGGGGGTAATAAAAGACCAGCACTAATGGAGTTTTTAGCAGTATCTAGAACAGAAGCTACTATTAAAAAAAATAGAGTGTATAAAATATTGCATGATAACTAAGAATCAGAAAAGGTTAGAAAGCATTGGAAAAAAATGGATAAGCAATTCACAAAAAACAATGGGAAATTTATGCACGTCTCCCAAATATGCAACAAGATCTAGAAGATTTAAGAGTTTTGCTTGTAAATGTTTACATAGACATTCTTATACCCCACGTAGACAGCAGAGAGTTTTTCCTTGAGTAGACAGCAAATGTTGGAGGTGTGATGGGGGAAGACAGGTAACTGGGAACATTCGCTGAGTGTAATGACTTGGCAGGCATTAAAGATTCCCTGAAGACTACTCTATCAGAGATACTGGGTGAGCAAATTGGTGCATCTAGGGAAAAGAAGTTATCACCATAACGTTCCATCTGTGTTGCCCACTTTCATTTATCCTCAACAAATGGGCTATGTTCTGAGCCTCGGAACAGACTGCCATTACTACAGCTAGCAAAAGCCAAAAACTCTCAAGCTTAACCCTTACCCACAATGCTCCTCTCCTAGTTACCTCAGATCGAATTTGCTGAAAGACAGACAGAATGAAAAACCTCAAAAGCCTTCAGAGAGACCATATGTGACACCATATAACAAGCGATGTGTGTACATTGTCCGTTCCATAGAGGGGAGCTGAGGATGAATGAAGATTGACAGAGAACATTATGGTGAGTACGTAACTATCTGACGTTGTCAATTTTCATTTTATCCTCAGCAAATGGGACACAGTCCTCAAGTATCTTTGACCTTGGGAGGACTCAAGGAAGGATATTCCTGAGCACCACTGAACCAAATCACGCTCTTCCCCTGGAGACGAGATCCAATTTGTAATGAGTAATAAAAGGTATGAGGAGAAGCCCAAGTTGCTGTTGCATAGATATCAATAGAATCTCTAGACTGAAAAACTGTTGAAGTAGCTACAGCTCTTGTAGAATGTACCTTTTAAAGTTCTAGGCAATTCAATTTTCTTTTTATTACAGATAAAAGAAATGCATTCTTTAAGCCATCTGGCTAGCATCACTTTGCTCGCTGGTTGACCAAGTCTTGTAGCTGAACACAAATACTTGGCTGGATTTTCTTAAATTCTTAGTTCTGTATAGATAGAAACAACTGTCTGTGAATGTCTAACAATAAATGTAAGCAGTAATCACCTCTGTTAGTAAAACTGGGGAAAAATACTGGTAAATTAATAATCAGATATTTGATACCACTTTAGGCAAAAAGCCTGATTGGTTCTCAGTGAAACTATCATTATGGAAGATCAGGCGAGATCTACAAAAGGCTTGCACTCATGAAATCCTTTTGGCAGAAGTTATTGCCACTAAAAATATAACTTTCCAGGATAAAAATTTCAAATCACATTCAGCTGATTGTTCAAAGGGAGGTTGAACAATGGCTTACACAGCACTAACTTTGGATCCCAATGTGTAGTAGGATCTTTGTAAGGGGGTTTTAGCAAGAGAGTGTTCCTTTTAAGAAGGCCTTGCAAAGTTTATGAGAAGCCAGAGGATTTTTTAAAACCATTATGGCAATTAGAAATACCAGCTAATTGAAGGTTTATAGCAGACTGGAAAGTGCCTGCTTTAAAAAGTGAAGCTAAAAATCCCAGGACATTAAATCGATGGGTGCTGAAAAAGGGGTCAATATTGTTATGAGCCCAAAAGGTAAACCTCCTCCATTTACTGGAGTAGAGTTTACGGGTAACTGGCTTATGAGAAGCTAAGGGTATATGATATACCGGGGAGGATAGAGAGGGATGCCTGGCTATTAATGGAACTGGAGAAACCAAGCTGTCAGCTTGAGGTTTACAATGTTCGGATGGATTAATTCCTCTGGATGAGAGAGGTGGTCTGGAGCAGAGTCCAAAATCCAAGGCTGTTGAATCAGATAAAGCCAAAGAAAGGGGAACCACATTTTTCCAGGCCAACAAGGTGCAATGACTACTTTCTGTGGGAATTTCGGGATTAGAGGAATTGGGGGGGGGAAAGGCATACAGCAGTTTGGAGGGCCAAATGTGAACAGCAGCTCTTGGTGACGCCCCGGAGGGTGGATCAGGGCAAAGAAGTTACTGCACTTATTGTTTAGGGTGGAGACGTAGGCTGGCCCCACTGACAGAAAATCCCGTCACTTTTGGTCGAAGAGACCACTCGTGAGGCAGGAGAATACACCTGCTTAGTTTGTCCACTATCACACTGGAAACTACCCGCAATGTGCACTGCTATCGGAAAGTGGTTGGGAAGTAACTGCCACACTCAGAGCTTATTGATAAAGGGGATAGGATCTGGTTCCTCTCTGTTGATGTAAAAAATCACTGACATTTTACTTGTGAATCGCAACTGCTCCTGAACAGCAGTCTGAAAGGCTTGCAATGCTAAAATCGCTGCCCTTAGCTCCAGCGCACTGATATGTAAGTTAGAGTCTGTGGGGGACCAAGTGCCTTGGACAGTCTTGAAAATATAATGCCCCATCCACCGGTCACTCTGGCTTGAAGTTGTGATGGGACAAGAGGTCGGCCTAGAAGTGTTTTCAGAATGCATCCACCAAGCTAATTCTTTCCTGCAAATATTGGTGATCAAAATCAGGTTCGACATGTGTTGGTGTAACAGTGACCACTGAGATGTTAGCAACCACTATATTATTCTCATGGGGTATTCTGCTAAGGGAACTAGCTGCAGCCATGGAGCTCAGTGCTTGAAGGAAAAGACGAGCAGTTACTTTTCTGCTGCTGATTAGCATCTGTACCTGAACTCTGATTTTCTGTAATCTCTCAGGGGGGAAAAAAGCTATGGAAGTTTGAGTATTTAGAAGGGCTCCAATGAACTCTAAATTCTGAGTTGGGGGTCAATTTCGATTTTTCATAATTTATTGTTATCCTCAGATGAGAGCAAATGCGAAGTACATGGTCTCTTGCTTCTATCAACTGATGCCTGGTTGGAGCAGTAATGAGTTAATTGCCTAGATACGGAAACACTCTGAATCCCTGTAATGTCAAGTGAGCTGCTACTATTGCCATACATTTAGTGAACACCCTGGGGTCTGTGGTGAAACCAAAGGGCAGAACTCTGTATTGAAAATGACTGGCTCCCTGCCAGAAGCGGACGAATCTTCTGAATCGTTTCTCCATCTTTATACGGTATTACACATCCTAAAGATCTATAGAGCACATCCAATCATCTTTTTTCAAAAATGGAAGAATGGACTGTACTGTGACCACCCAAAATTTGGTTTGACGAACTGATTTGTTCACTACGCTTAGATCCAAAATCAAACTCCAGCCCCCTCTTTTTTTTTTTTTTTTTTTTGGAACTAGAAAGAATCTCAAGTAAATTCCGGACTCTATGGATGACTTTTATAGCAGTTTTTGCATTCCTGGAACTGCTTGTTCCCTCAGACTTTGTGGAATGTCGGGGACTTTCTTGCATACAGGAATAGGAAGGGAAAAGGGAATTGCATATCCTCTGCTCCCAATCATCTGTTAGTTGTAGCCAGGCATTTCAGTGCAGGGATAAGCGTTCCCCGACTGCCTCCAGAGAAAGAAAATCAGGCCTCCTTTCAGGAGCACTGGTACGATTTACCACAGAAAGAATCCCCGAAACCCTGATTTTGCAGGCCAACTCTTCTGGGAGGGTAGTGTCTTCCATTAAAGTCTCCCCTCCGCCCCTGAGGGAACTACCCCCACGTGTCTTGTAAAAGGCCCATGGGACTTTTTGAACCACAAAGGAGGCATTGACAAATGAAGACTTAAATGGCACTGCAAAGTCACATAGGTGCATCTAGGCGTGTCTACTAATGGCAATTCCTGAACCCACTGCTCTGGTAGTCCCTTCGGCTACATGAGCAATGAGCCTCGTGGACGAACTGGACACAGACTCCAGGGCAGACAAAGTACAGTTGTGTACACTTACCATAAATGTAGATGTTGGAGTGTATTCACTGTTGCAGTCATCACATCACATTTGGGTTATCTGCTTGCAGTAGCCCTCAGTCGGCATGATTAACAAAGTCTTGGGTCCTGCGTCAGATGCTGTCTCTTCTTCCGTGACATCAGGTCGTCAGGGGTATAAAACATGCAGCCGATGCCATTACATCAGTTTTTCTTGCTCCAGATGTTAGGTGCCCCCTTAATGGGAAGCAACAAAACATATGTACACAAATATACAAGGATATACCACCAATAAAAAAGCAAATACACCAAAAAGCTTTTAAGCATAGTAAAGAATAGTAGAGGTATAGCCAAAGAAATTAGGGGGCTGGAGGGAGGGTAACCAGGACTGCAACAGTGAATACACTCTAACATCTACATTTATGTACTATGTTCGTGTTTCACTGTTGCAGTCATCACATTTGGGTAGATTCCCAAAGCGAAGGAATCTAACCCTGCAAGACTGCAGTGGCAAAGCCAGCTCTGGACTTGGGAGAAAATTGGCAAATGGAAATGCTTGGTGAATTTATGTACAAAATTCCATGTAGCGGCTTCTAGGATGTCCCTGGTAGGAACACCTCTAAGAAAGGCTGTAGAGGTAGGTGCAGCCCTGGCTGAATGGGGTTTGATCCCCTGTGGGATAGGTTTCCCATGGTGCTTGTAACAGAAATGAATGCAATGGCCTATCCATTTCGAAATGGTTTGCTTTGAGATAGCCTTCCCCACTGCCCCTGCAGCAAATGCCACCAGCAGCTGTTCAGATTTCCTTTGAGATTTAGTTCTGTCCAAGTAAAATCTAAGTTGTCTGTGCACATCTAAGGAGTGGAGTATCTGTTCACCTTTGTTCTGTGAATTGGAAAAGAAGGTTGGCAAATGAATGGACTGATTGAGAGCCACAAGGGATACCACCTTGGGCATGAAGGAGAGATTGGTTCTGAGGGACACCCTGTCCGCATAAAAGATGATGAAAGGCTCCACAGCCATAAGGGCCTGTAATTCAGATACCCTTCTTGCGGAAGTGATAGCTAAAAGAAAGGCTGTTTTCCAAGAAAGGAATTTTAAATCTGCACTAGCAGCTAGCTCGAAAGGAGAACGAGTGAGTTTCTCCAATACAAAGTTAAGGTCCCACGCTGGAGTTGGGGCTCTCCTGGGTGGTCTTACATTTTTGGCCCCTCTGAGGAACTGCTTGAGCAGTGGATGTGAGAAGAGGGGAGGTTCTGAATTATAGTGAGCTGAAATGGCTGAGGCGTGAACTTTGATGGAGGAAAAAAGTCCCTTGTAAACCACCTCAGTTAAGTATTGCAAAATCTGGAGGCAAGTTGGGCACTGCTGTGCTCATCCCTTGAGATTGGTTCCAGGCACAGAATATTTTCCATTTTTCAGCATAAGATTTTCTAGTACTAGGCCTCTTTGCCTCTAAAATGATACCCATTCACTGGTTTACTGAGTGATGGTAAGGGAGAGATTAGGTAATTAGCCAGGCTGCTAGGTTCAAGGTTTGAAGCTGAGGATGCAGAATCTGATACTTCTGTTGAGACAACAGGGTAGGGGTCAGAGGCAGGTGCCATGGGACCAACAGTGACGCACTGTGCAAGAGGGGATACCAGTGTTGGTGAGGCTAGTCTGGTGCAATCAATATAGTTTTTTTTCCAGCTGACGTTCAGGGCATCCACTTTCCAAGCCTGTTTGTGGGGAGTCCTTGTGTAAAATTTGTCCAATTGGTAGTTCTGGGGGGATGCAAACAGGTCTATATCTGGGGCTCCCCCATTTGTTTGTCAGCATGTTGAAAATCTTTGGTTCCAGTTTCCACTCATCTGGGTCCATGAGGTTTCTGCTTAGTCCATCTGCCAGTGTATTTAGTTTTCCTGGCAGGAAATGAGCTTGTAGATGCACTTGATAGTTCAAAGCTGTGTTCCACAATGTCATGGCTTGATAGCAGAAGAGTTAAGAATGGGTACCCCCCTGCTTGCTTATGTACCACATAACAGTGGTGTTGTCTGTCTTTACCATTAATTGCCCTGGAAGAATGTGGTCCTTGAAGGCTGTCAGAGCATTCTGGACAGCTAACATTTCTATTGGATTGATATGCAAGTGCATTTGACTTGGGTTCCATTTTCCCTGAATGCACTTCCTTGCCAGGTGAGCCCCCTATGCATAGTCTGATGCATCTGTTAGGATTGGGCGGCAGAGGGTAGAATGAATGGCAGTCCCTTGTTTAGGTGGCAAGCCTCTGTCCACCAAAGAAATTCCAGGCGTTGGCAAGGTATGATAGGAATCTTTGCTTCTAGAGCCTGAGAATGTTGACACCATAGGCTTTTTAGATACCAATTTAGTTTCCTCATATGCAGTCTTGCATATGGAATTAGAAGAATGCAGGAGGCCATGAACCACAAGGCTTGCAATATTTGCCTTGCAGATAACAGGGTTTTCGTGGCCACTAGTATGAAGTAGGCTGTCATATGAATTTGTTTCTCTGGCGTGAGGAAAGCCATCTGGGAAGGTGTATTCAAGCTTGCTCCCAGGAATATAATTTGTTGACAGGGTACCAGGTGTGACTTCTTTTCGTTTATAGTGTACCCCAGACAAGTTAGCACGCTTTGTACAAAAGCCAGATGATTCAAAATGTCCTAGCTTTCTGCCTGAATTAGACAATTGTCCAGGTATAGGTATATTTGAATATTTCTTTACCTGCAAAATAATGACTGGAGCTACGCACTTTGTGAATACCCTGGGCGCAGTAGATAAGCCAAAGGGCAGTGCAGAGAACTGATAGTTCATGTAGCCTACTCTGAAGCATAGGTATCTTCTGCAAGATTCCCTTATTGGGATGTGCAGGTAGGCTTCCTTTAAATCCAGTGTTGCCAACCAGGCATTTTTGCCTAGCATGGGAAGCAGCTGAGTTAGCATTTTGAATTTTGGGATTACCAAAAAAGTGTTTAGGATAGATAGGTTCAGAATCTGATGCCAGGAATGGTCTTTTCTGGGTACCAGGAAAAGTCTCGAGTAAAAACCTTGCCCCCATTCTTCTTCTGGGACAGGCTGAATAGCCCTGATGCTTAGGAGACAGAGAACTTGCTTTTGAGCCTCTGCCCACTGATTTGGGGGTAGGTCTGGCCAACCGTTTGGGGTTGGTAAGGAATGGAAGTGGAATCTGTATCCGTGGGGAAACTATATTTAAAACACATTTGTCTTGGGTAATGAGTTCCCATTTTTTTTGCATGCAGGGCTACCTTTCCACCTAAAGGAACAGTTGAGCAGGGCTTGGACAGTTTAAATTTAAGTCATTGTGACAGTTTACCATAGGGGGATGTCTTATTACTTCCAGCTTTGGAAGTGAGAGCTCCCCACTGCTTCGGCCTGTGAGTACCTTGAGACTGAAGCCTGGGTAGTCTGCTGGTTCTGGGCTTGGACTGAAGGCCTGGAAGAGGCAGGAAGGGACCAATTCTTAGAAGGCCAGTGCCTACTAAATCTGGGAGGCTGAACTTGCAGGAACAGTTTGCACAGGTTTAGCTTTTTCCACCATCATTTTAAGTACTACTTCTGCTTTGTTGCTAAACAGGCGGGCTTGGTTTAAGGGAGCATTCAGTAATTTAGTTTTAACATGAACTGGCAAAGATTGCTACTTAAGCCAAGCATGCCTTCTAAGTTCAGACCCAGTAACAGCAGTCCTGCAAGATGCTTCTTATGAATCAAAACCACAGTGGAAAGTATGTTTTCCAACTTGTTCAGCAGAATGCATTAAATCCTGTAATTCTTTATTTTCTGTTTAAGCAATCCAATAATATGCTGCTGCTACTTTATAACATATGAAACTGGCAGTTTAAGGCCCTAATGGCCAAAGCTGCATAAGTGTATACCTTCTTATCCCATTTGCCCAGGGCCCTGGAATCTCTATCAGAGGTTGTTTTTGGCAATAGTAGCCTTAATGCCTTTGGGTCCCTGTGAAATGGTCTCAGGATCCGCAGTAGGATTCTTAAAGAGGAACTTGTGAGGGTCAGGTACTCTAATACCAGTCAGGCTTTCTGGGAGCTGGAGGTAAAGTTTCAGGGGCCAGGCTCGATTCCAAGAAGGTATCATTTACAATGTCCAGTACAGGAGGGATAGCTAAAGGCCTGTGTTGAGATAGGAGTAAGAATTCCCTAAGCCTCATTTTGGAGTCAGAGTAATCCTGGCTATCCCAGCAGAAATGCTCCCTAAGAGTATGCAAAGTTTCACCAAAAGAAAAATCCTCTGGAGGGGAAGCAGAAGGAATGAAGTCCTCTGCATAAGAATCCTCATAGGTAAATAAGGGCAACTCCTGGTCATCTGAGAAAACAGACATTTCAGAATCCTGATCAAAAGAATCAGAAGGAAAATCAGTTCTAGGTCTCTTAAAGGGAGAAGGGTGGCTTCCCCTGATTAGAGTAATAAGGTCTTCAGCCATTCTTGTTTTTTAGGCATAGGGGCCTGACCATGCGGTCTGGGCATCTGTTTTCTAGGCCTGGATAGAGTTTTAGACCTTGAAGAAGAAGATGGCATCTGTTTAATATGCAAGTCAGTAGGCCTGAACACACCCTCAGAAGCCAGTGCCTGCACAACGGCTCCGGACCCATCCAAAGAAGAGACATCCGCAGGTTCCACAGTCGAAGCATCTAGTGGCATACCGGACTCCGAATGGGTCTCAGTAGAGGCCTGCGAATCTGAAGTAGCGGGTAATCAGGGGCTGCAAAAGCGCCTCACTGAGTACCGGCAAACTAGTGACTAGCTTAGCAGAGGTGTCGTCGGCAGCTTTGGACCTATGTGGTCTGTCTATCTGCGTTTTTTCAGAATGTCGGTAGTCAGGTGGCTTACCGAAGCCATTTCTGGATAATTGAACAGAGTACTAAAATATTTAGATGCGAAAATGAACAGACGACAAATAGTTCCTGGTTTGAATAAGGCACAAAACAGACAGCAAGGGATGTTGTGGTCTGGGCCTAAGCAAGGAATGCAGTACGAATTAAAATCTTTGAGGTATTTGCTTTCCTCAAAAAATACAATTGTTAACTTTTACTGACATCGGTTTAGACCAAGAAAAAGGATCCCCAATGAGGCACTTAGCTTAGCTGAAGACTTCGGATTTGAAACTCAAACGAAAATTTTAGAAGTCTGCCGACTGGCATTGCGAACTGCTTCTGCTTCACGCACCACATGGCAAGAAAGACTGATGTAATGGCATTGGCTGCATGCTTTATACCCCTGACTACCTGAAGTCATGGAAGATGAGACAGCAACCGACGCAGGACCCAAGACTTTGATAATCAGGCCGACTGAGGGCTACCTGCAAGTACATAAACCAAATGTAATGACTGCAACAGTGAAACACGAAGAACATCTGGGGTCACTTCCCGCTCAGAAGAGACAGCTTCTGAGACCGAATTAGAAGCAGAGCTAATCTGTGCTGAAGCACCACAGTGACTGCTCCAAAAAAATAGGTGTCAACTCACACCCCAGAGCTAGCAGGATAGACTTGGGCCAGAGAGGCTTCTGAATCAAAAGGACTAAAGGCCTCCAAGCAAGAATCAGTTCTGAAGATAGAGATCGCTCCGGAACCAATGCAGTTGGCACTGGGTGGCTCAAAGCCAAGAACTCTAAAGCTTCAGATGAAGTCAGAGGAAGAAAACCCAGAGGAGTACGGGAAAAATCAGCTTCCATATCAGAGGGGGCTGGGGAGGTACCAGACAACCCTCTTGCCCAGAGTACCTTATTTACCAGCCTTTCCACATCATCTTCATTTAATTTTTTGGCAGAATGGATAGAAAGCATGGAGGGAGATTTTGGCCTTTCCACAAAAGGAAACGGCAACCTTCCTGCAAAGGGGTCAATGGAAGACTAATATGAAGTTCTCAGAAGATCCACATTGGATGGTTCTTCAATTTGCTTACTCAGTGTTGAGATAGTTGATAAAGGAAGAAATGCCTGCACCAAAGGTTTTGGTGTCAAAAAATCCAGATGCTCCTGCACCAAAAGGCTAGGTGCCGAAAACTGTCTGCACCGATAAAGTCTGTTCCATAGGTATCTTCAGGACCGAAACTTTAGTACAGGTGTCTGTTGGTTCCAAGGGTTCTAAAGGAACCGAAGATTTAGCTCTTTTTGAGGATGGTGCAGAGGAAGTGGAAGACACAGACTTCTCTTTTTTGGTTTCACCAAACTTTTGCAAGATGTAGATGAGAAAGTAGAAGAAAACTCACTGGACTGGCTCTTAGCTTTGTCAGCACCAAATAAGACTTCACTGAAGGCTGATGGAAGCATACCTTTTCAAAATAGGATTATTACATCTTTCCACTAGTGCCCTGTGACTGAAACTAACATCCAGAGCAGTCTTCTTGAAGGTGAACAGGGCCTAGGCAATAAGCATTGTGAATGCGCCATCTGAAATAGCAATTCTGTGCCTGCATTTCTGGCACCTTTTAAGTCCACAAACTTTAGGTTTATCTGCAATTATGGAATAGTTTGTAAATAATTAATGATAAATCAGATAAAGCACACACACAAGCTTCAGAAACAATGGCACTGACTTTTTATTTATTTATTTTTAAATAGGAGAGCAGCAGGAACAAAAAACTAAAGACAACCAAGAATACACAGACGTATGGGAGAAAGAAAACCATCAACGATGATGGTTCAAAATTCACCAAGGTGTATGGATAAATCTAGAAGTGTCAAAGCAGAAGGTGGGTTAATGAGTACAAGGTAAGAAGAAACAAAATATAAACTCTTTCAAAATTTGAAATATCAAAACAATTACAATTAGCTTGAGAGCAATGGCGAACGCATTTGTTATGAAAAGTGGCAAGATCCGAGTTAACTAGGAGAGAAGCATTGTGAGTAAGGGTTAAGCTCAAGAGTTTTTGGCTTTCGCGAAGAATAGTAACAGTAGAGTCGGTTCAGAGCTCTGAAGCAAACCCATTTGTCAGGGATAGAGTGAAAACTGACATCAGATTGATTTTTCTGAGCTATAACACAGAATTGGAATTGCCTAGACATACTAAGGCCTTGCAGAGTCTAATTATGGTGGCTGCCAAAAAAGCAATTACTAGAAAATGGTAATCAAAGTCTAAATCAATTGTACTGGAAGTGAATATAGTAAAAGATACAGAAACTGGCACTGGGATCATTAGAAAGGGTAGGAGCAAATTACACAGAATAAAGAAGTTATGTCTTACCATAACATTCCATCTGTGTTGTTCATCATCTTTTTTTCATCACCGGTGGGTTCGGTTCCAAGCCTTCTGAACAGAGTCGGCCTAATACCAAGCATGCACCAGCCAAAAACTCTCGAGCCAAGCTTCTACCCACAATGCCCTTCTCCCATCCTCTCTTGCCCATGTTATACAAGTAAAGCAAAGGCCATTTCTGCATAAATGCCCTAAGACACCACTTGAACCTAAAGTATCCCCAGAGGAGCCTTTGGTGGGGGGAGGAGGGTGGGAAGTTATGAACGAAAGAAAATGAACACCACAGATGGAACGTTATGGTAAGACAACTTCTTTATCGGATGTTGTTAATCTTCTTTCCATTCATCCCTGATGGGACAGAATCCCCAGATGCCTTGAGATTCTTGGGCGGCCCTTATGGAAGAACGTTCCAGAGTACCACTGAGCCAAAGGCAGCTCTCTCTCTGGACACCACATCCAATTTGTAATGATTGATAAAAGTGTGGGGTTTAGCACAAGTGGCTGCTGCACAAATGTCATCCAAAGAAGCCCTGGAATGGAAGGCTACAGAAGTTGCCATAGACCTAGTGGAATGGGCTTTAATATTCTGTGGCTTAAGTTCTTTTGCAAATAAGTGAAGCGTATGCAGTCCCTTAGCCATTTAGATAAAAAGTGACCTTGGAGACAATTTCCCATTCTAGGCCCAGATAAGGAAATTAAAAGTTGGTCAGTCTTGCGTATTCTTTTGGTCCTAAGTAAAAGCTCAACTGCCTGTGTACATCTAAGGAATGTAGGCAGTATTCTCCTTTATTAGAAAAATTTGGGAAAACTACTGGTAGGTCAATAGACTAATGCAAAAGTCTGACACATCTTTGGGGAGAAGAAATGGGTTCGTCCAGAGTGACACTCTGTCCTTGTGGAAGATTAGATACGGTCTCTTGGTGCACAATGCCTGCAACTCCGAAACTCGTCTGGCTGACTATGGCAACCAAGAGGAGAGATTTCCAAGAATTTAAGGTCACGTTTAACTCCTTTGAGAAAAGTTTTACATAAACGCAGTGATATGCGAGTACCACCATCCAGCCAGTTAGTGTAATGTGAATCGCCGACAGATGTACTCGTATGGTAGAGACTGCGGCTCCATCTTCAAAAAACTTGGATATTGTAAGACCGCTGTGACTGGTGCTGAATATGGATCTACAGAGAACCTCTTCCATCTGTCCCGATATAGTCTCTTGGTGGATGGTTTATGAGAAGCAAGAATAATGTCATGAACAGGTGAGGGGGAGATCATCCTGCCGGGCAACTAATGAAAGTGGAGAACCAAGCTCTCAGCTTGAGATTGAACAGATTCGGGTGACTCAACCCTTGTGGGTGAGAAATCAGATTTGGAGGAGGGTCCAAGAATCCACGGTGGATACAAGAGATGAGGCCGAAGGAAGAGGAACCAAACTTGTAGAAGCCAAAACAGGGCTACGAGGATCACTTTGCATTTCAACCGAATAGCTTTCTTTATGAATTATGGAATCAGAGGAAATGGTGGGATAGACATAAAGAAGTCTCGTGGGCCAAATGTGAATCAGAGAGTCCCTCGGGGACTCCCCCCTTTGGGATGAATAGGGCTGCATTTGCTGTTTGATGGGGAGGCGAAGAGGTCGCAGCAAGGCTGGCCCCAACGGCTGAAAATTTCTGCCACTACTTCGGGATTGAGTGACCACTCATGGGGCAAGAGAATACATCTGCTCAACATGTCTGCAATCACACTGGAGCTCCCGGGATATGCATTGCTATCAGAAAGTGTCTGGAAGCCATCGCCCATTGCCAAATTCTCATGGCCTCTTGACACAAGGGTTAGGACTTGGTTCCTCCTTGCTTGCTGATATACCAGACTACTGACATCATCTGAATGAACTGCAATCGTTCTAGAGGGGAGAACCGGTTGGAGTGCTTGCAAAACTGACAGCACCGCTCTCAGTTCTAGTACACTGATATGCAGATTGGCCTCCAACTAGGACCATGTGCCTTGGATCATCTTTCCCTGGAAATGCCCCCCCCCCCCCCACCCTATCAGTGAAGCATCCATGGTCAAAATGGCCTTGGGCTGAAGGGTCTGGAATGGGTGGCTCCAAGTTCAGTGACTGGCCTCCTCCACCAAAGAAGGCCCTGCTTGCAAGAGTTGCTTATCCAAATCTGAAAATAGAGGGTGATGGTCGGGAACCACCGAGAAAGAAGCATCCATTGCATAGTTCGCATGTGCAGTTTCGCAAGAAGCACTATTGGTATGGAAGCTGCCATGGATCCTAGGACCTGGCGAACCTCTCTCGCCAATAATTTGCTTTGACAGAGTATCACCCAGAGCTGAAGCCTCAATCTCTGAAGTCTGTGAGCTGGGAGTGACACCAGACAGAATCATGTGTTGAAGACTGCTCCAATGAATTCTACCTGCTGGGCTGGAGTAAGGTTGGATTTCTCTTGGTGCACTGTTATCCCCAAAATTTCTGCTGGAGAAAGGGTGCATTGCAGGGCTGTTACCAGAAGATGCTTGGTGGGGGCGGTAATGAGCCAATCGTCCAAATATGGAAACACCCAAAATCCTTGCAGTCTCAAGTGAGCTGTAACCACTGCCATGCACTTTGTGAACACTCTGGAGGCTGTAGAGAGACCGAACGGCAGGGTGTGAAACTGGTAATGAGTAGCTCCTAGCAAAGTAGACTCCTGGAGATTTTGTCAATTTTCATGTGGTAATACACGTCCCGGACATATATCGAGCAAATCCAATCGCCCTCCCTTAGAAAAGGGAGAATGGACTGAACCGTGACCATCCGGAATTTGGTTTGGGCAACAGACTTGTTCAAACTGCTGAGATCCAGAATGGGTCCCCAGTTCCCTGTCTTTTTTGGCACCAAAAAGAATCTTGAGTAAAATCCAGACCCACATTGGTTTGGTGGGACTAGTTGTAGGACTCTTGATACAGCTTTTTTATTTCTGAAGCTGCTTCTTCCCTCTGACTGGGTGGAATGTCGGGAAGCTTTGTTGGAAGTTTGGATAAGTGATGAGGGGAATGGTGTAACCTCTGGTAATGATATTCTGCACCCAACGATCTGTGTTAATAGAGTGCCAGACAGCTTGGTGCAGAGAGAAACGACCCCCATCTGCTTCAAGAGGAAAGCAATTGGGCCGCTCCTCAGGAGAACTAGTAAGGCTGCCCAGAAAAGGAGTCTCTGGGGCCTTGGTTACGTGGATCCCCCTCTGCCTCGATAGGGGTGTCTTACCCCGCTCTGCCCCAGGGGGTATCACCACATGTGGCACGGAAAGGACCTTGAGATTTTTTGTGCCACATCTTCCCACTCCTCTGGTTCCTGGAAAGGAATGTTGTGAATTGGAAACATGTAGACCTACAGCAGACAGGGACTTACCATCTTGCTCACACCTGGCCAGAGTGTCCTTTACCTTGGAACCAAACAGGGAAGATGCTTTGATGGGAGCATCCAGAAACACTTGAAGAGATCCGCTAGGTCACAAATGCACATCCAGGCATGACGTCTCATAATTATGCCTGAACCCGCAGCTCTAGCCACCCCTTCTGTTGTGTGCAAAAGCAACCTCATGGACAAGTTGGAGATTGATTTCCAAGGTTGCGAGCTGTGAGGCAACTTTTCCCCTTGCCTCGTCAGACACCTGTCTTGCGAGTGTTCCAGAGTTTGGAGAGGAAGTCTCTTTGGAGCCTTGTAAAATGTGCCAAGTAGTTCAGGGACCGCATGGCAAAGGTAGTTGATGCAAAGACTCACTTCCATAATCTGTCCATGAACTGGGAATCCCTGTTGGGTGAGTGGACAATAGGACTCTCTTCAGCTAGATCCTGCCACCACCATAGCATTGACCGGTAGCCCTCTGGACCAATGTGGGTTTTCCTTGGGTGGATAAAGTATCTTTTCGGGTCTCCGAGGGATCTCAACAGAATCAGGGCTCTTCCAGGAGCTGCAGGCAGGGTCACCCAAGAGGCAGAAGGCCGGGCACGGAAAGCCTGCAGGAACACAGACTCCTCAGAAGGATTCGTGGGGCTTCCAATCACCCCCCTGTTTCAGTATTTCAAGAAGGTCTCCGAAGGAGACATCAGGGAGTGACCGTGGGGACCTTAGTCATCAAAATCAGTGTCCTCTGTTAAAGATTCCTCAGGTGAGTCTATGTGCTTCCTCTTGCATGATCTCTTCTGTGGGGGCTTCTGAGGAGTGGGCACCCTGTACAGGGGGTTCCTGTGGCTTCCATGCCCAGTGTCCCGTGGAGGCGGCCTGTGACAGCTGTAGCTCAGGGGGAGAAATCTGGGGTTCAGACGTCGGCAGAATGCTTCCAGAAGCAAGAGCCCTCTACATTGCACGGAAAGCAGGTCCGACCAAAGAGGGGTAGGACCCCAGAACAGAGAACAACCTCAGAACCAGGGTCACACCCTGCTCCGAACCCGCTCCTGAGGATACAGCCTCAAGCAGGATCTGTGCAGACAAAGCTCCTGGCACCATAGATGGAGCCAAAGAAACAATCGTAACCATGACTGCAGCCCAATCACAAGGTTGAGGAAAGACTGCTTCAGCAGGAACCAAGGAGCAAAGGGACGGTCACGGAGCCAAAGTGATGTCCACTACAGCGCAGAGACGGGGGATCCAAAAAGGACGTCAGAGCAGGAGGTTTCGAGCCAGAATGGTCAAAAGAGGAGAATAAGATTGAGTCTGTGGAGAAGTCAACCAAAGTCCTGCAGGAGGATGGACCTTGGAAGGAGTGGGTGTCCCCCCTGGCTGCCAACAACTGATCCAGGTGGATCTAGTTGATAGTCCTGATGGAGTCACGTCAGTCTAGAAATGGGCTATACACTTGGCCTAGAAATGGATCTATGGACAGAGAGCATCGGGTCCATGGCGTGGGATCTACCGGCACAGATGTCTCAAGTTTGGAGACCGGAAGCAGTGTCGGTGCCAGAGAGAGTATCGGAGCCGAAGCTGGTGCCGATATAGTAACAGTCGCAGTATTGGAGCAGACTAGGTCGGTGCAGACGAGGCAGATTTGTGTTCTGAAGAAAGTCTTTGCACTTCAGTTTTCACAGACTTACCCTGGTCACCAGAGGGTGAAGAGGGAACCAAATGGGGCCTTTTCCTATCATTCTTGCGCTCGTTCAGACTGAACTGGCTGATACTTTGACAAAGCACACAGGGAGGCTGCAATGAAAGATGGGGCACCCCCAAGCAAAACACAATCATCGTGAGAGTCACTGTTTGGAAGTTTACCATTACGAGAAGTATAATGCTTGAAACCTGAAGTACCTTTCTTATCAGACATCAGGAAAAGTTAAAACACAACAATCAAAGTCTTCAGAAAAAAATTTTATTCTACTTTCTCTATGTCTAAACCTATCTAAATACACACAGTATCTATCCAAAGAGTCAAAAACACACTAGACAGAAAAATGGGAGAAGAGAAAGAATGTCAGCAATGATATTCAAGGAATACCACAAGGCTAAAGAAAGAAGGCTGTACCACCAATGGTACTTTAAAGATTACCAAATTGGTAGAAGTAAAAGTGAAAAGGGGGTAAATCTAGCTGTAAATATAAAGATTAATGAATACAAGTCACAAACGACAAGAGAACAGACACATTTTGTCACAAAATATCAAAAGGTTTCCACTTAGCTGAGAGCTCATCTGAAACGCGGCTTTATGGCTACGTGGCAAACGAGATCTGAGGTAACAGGGAGAAAGGCAATGTGGGTAAAAGCTTAGCTCGAGAGTTTTTGGCTGGTGCGAGCTTGGTAATTAGGCCAACATGGTTCCGAGGGCTTGGAGCTGAACCCATCAGTGATGAATGGAAAGAAGATTAACATCAGATCATGGGATTTGTGGGAGCAATGCATACAGGGGAGGAATGAGGTTTACAAGAAGGCAGGACTTAAGCTATGCAACATTTGACAATGTTTGGGTAGACTACAACTGATGTATGTTTGCAATTAAAATTATGTCAATATGGTTTGTGATGTATAATGCAAGTAAGATTATGTCAATATAATTTTTCATTTATATAAATGCATGACTATGTCATAAATGATAATTTAAAGAGGTTTGTTTAAAAAAAATCAGTTAAATTAAAGCATGCAGATTTGGGAGAGAAACAGATGGGACAAAACCAGATGGTGTTGGTGCAAGAGGGAACACAACACAGGCTTCCAGTGTGACTAAACACAACTTCATAACAATTAAAGCTTGTGGGTGTAGCTGTCTATTTGAGGCAACCTCCCTTAGGAGAAGTGACGTCCCTTTTTTTGGAAAGTGTACACTGTAATGTGTATTTGCTGAGAGTTGAAGATTGGTAATCAAAGATAAAAGCACACACAATTTGTGTTTTTTTACTGAAGCAAAAAGCCTGGGAAAATGTGCCACTGATTCAGAGATGAGAAGTAGAAAACAATAGAATACAAGGACAGCTTTCCAAGTATTAATGTGTGTATTTAAGTTGCAAGACAGAAACACTCCAAAAACCGTTAACATATGAGAGTAATAGCTTCTTATTAAAATGACTACCCTATCAATGATATCATGAAAATTCAATGTCACTGGAGGTATAAACAAGAAACATTACTAAAATATATTAAGTGCAGGATGCAAATAGTAATACAACAGAAAACATACCCGAATAGAAATGAGGTGTGAATTTGTCACAGGATTTCATAACAGACATTCAGCAGCATACAAGTTACAAAGGAAAAGGAAGTAATATTTATTGCAGGAAGGCAATCATGGTAGATTTGTAATATGGAGTTACTGGCAGGGAGGGAAAAAAATTACACCATTATATTTATATTCCACCTAAAACTAAAGTTAAGGAGCTTATGGGAATTATAGAAGAGGTAAATGGCCTTCAACAGGATTACTTGGGGGGGTGCAACATGACCTGCAATAGTGAGAACATAATAGTGGAACCTAGAAGGGAAGGAATCGCAAAAGAGGGTAGATTTCTGAACAGAAGTACAAGAATGTTTGGAATGGAAAGTGTGGCTGTACTAGCAGAAACCAAGAAAGAATTTACATATTTGCAAACGAAATGTAACTGGGTTAGACTAAGCAGAAATTTTACTTCTTAGGAGCATGGGCATTTAATGGAAAGCTTTAAAACTATTTCAGATCAAATAAGACTTAGGCATGCAGGTTAATCCAGCAGAAATGAATAGGAAAGTGCCAGTTTGAGAGAAATTCAAAAAAGAGGCAATGAAAATTATTCAACAGTCATTACAGAAGACATTTCTTCAGAAGGGATAGCTAGGAAATGTGAATAAAATGTAAATGGGATTCAAAAATATGGTAGAAAAACATGGGAAAGAAAAACATGGATTACTTAGAGGTGTTATCAAAGGTAAATGTACTACAGGCAAGGAAATTTTAGAAAATTGAGAAGCAAGAGCTAAAGGGAAGCTAACGGAGTATTCGGATAATATACATGGGTTTAGCAAGGCTGATGTTCAGCAAGGTAGTTAAGGAAACCAAATCTGATGGGGCCAGAATGAGGCTATGAGGAGAATCCTGCTTCCTGACCGCTGAGCTTTCTGTAAGAATTTTGTCATAAGAGGTAGCGGGGGATACACACAATGAATTCCAGGTGGCCAAGCATGGACAAGAGCATCTCTGGGGTCGCCGTGCCCCCCCCGAGGGGGAATCAAAGCGAAAAACTCGCTTGCACTTCGTGTTGGACAGTGATGCGATGAGATCACAGCAAGGCTGACCCCACTTGAGGAAGATCTGTTCTGCTACATACGGATTCAGAGACCACTCGTAGGGCAAGAGGACTGTCCTGCTCAGTTTGTCCGCTAAAATGTTGGACAGACCCGGGATGTGCATTGGTATCAGAAAACGGTTGGTGGAGATCGCCCATTCCCACACACTCATGGCCTCTTAAAGTGGGCAGGACCTAGTTTCCCTGTTTATTGATGTACCAGACCACTGACATATTGTCTGACTGAATCGCAATAGTTCACAAAGGAAGAGAAGCAGGAAGGGCCTGCAACGCTGAAAGAACCATCCTCATCTCCACAACATTGATATGCAGAACGGTCTCGTTTGGGATCCACATGCCTTGGACAGTCCGAGCAATGCCCCCCCCACCCAAGACGGGAGGCGTCCATGGTCACCGTGGCTTGGGGCATAACAGAGGAATCGGGAAGTTTAGGGGCTGGTATAAGAGACCACTGAACTTGTAGCGTCCACTGCAACACTCTCATATGCTGACGTGCACAAGGAACCAGAGTTATGGCTGCTGCCATGGACCCTAAGGTTCTCAGGACCAATTCTGCTAGGGGTGAAATCTGAAGAAGTGCCAAGACATGAAGGGTCAGGTTCCAAAGTCTGTCTGGAGATGAAAATACCCTGCCTGCAGAGAATCTATTCTCGCCCCTATGAAGTCCAGAATCTGAACAGGCTGAAGAAAGGACTTTGTAAGGTTTACTGTAATAACCAGTAGATTTGATAACTGAAGGAAGGAATTTATGGCTTGAATGAGTTGATGCCTGGAGGGGATGGTGAGGAGACAATCGTCCAGGTACGGAAATACCTGGATGCTCTGAAGCCTCAGGTGGGCCGCTACAACTGCCATGACCTTGTTAAACACCCTGGGGGCTGTGCTGAGACCAAAGGGTAGGACCCTGAACTGGTAGTGATTGGCTCCTAGCCGAAGGTGGACAAACCTCCTGAATCGCCTGTCTATCAGGATATGACAGTATGCATGCTTGAGGTCTACAGAGCACATCCAGTCTTCCTCCTGCAAGAACGGCAGGATGGATTATAAGGTGACCATCTGGAACTTCTCCTTGGCAATGGACAGGTTCATCGTGGATAGGTTGAGAATCTGCATCAAGTCCCTCATCTTTTTTGGCACCAAAAAGAACCTGGAATAGATGCCTGATCCAGACTAGTCTTGGGGGACCGGCTGGATTGCTCTTTTGCCTAGCAGCTTTTCTATTTCCAAAGCTGCCGCCTCCCTTTGAGCGGGTGGTATGTCTGTGAGGCGCCTTGGGGTTAAGGGACTGTTCATAAAGGGAATAGAATAACCTCTGGATATTATTCGAAGCACCAAATCCACCACTCCTCCACGTCAGAAAGAATAAACTAAAACAAAACCACCTCCGCTTGCTTTTACCATAAAGGGTATCCTCCAGTAACTCCTCGAACACCAGTAAAACAGTAAATGTTGTACCACAAAAGTATGTGAGCCACTTGTTGTACTTAAAGGAACTGTAGATTTAATAAAACACCAAAAACAGCGTAACAGACACGATTGGGATTGAGCACGCTTTCATCTATCTCAACAAGACTTCATCAGAATCCATTGTATCCACTGTTAACTAGCCTTAAATACAATACCAGCTAATTAATTAATTGAATAATTGCTAACCTATCAAATCAATACACAGTGCTGAGTCAGAAATATATAACTTAGTACAAAGTACCAGCATTTTCTTAATACCAAATATTAAAAAACCTAATCTAGAAATATTTAAAAACATTTGATATATTTAAAATAAGTATATAACATTAAAAAACATTAGACTATAGTACATGTGTTGTCTTAAATGTTGTAGAAAAAATAGCAGCATAAATTAAATACATAAAAAGTGCTCCAGATGTCGTCAAAAATACTAAAATCAACCTTTATGTATGTGTAAATATATATATTTGTATACTCTGTGTATACAGTGTTTATACATATATGTATGGTATCTATTATTTTATTTTACTTGAAAGTACCTCATCTACTCTATAACTGTGTAACAATTGTATAAACTAGCGAACAATAGCAGAAAATGGCAAAAAATAACAATAACAAAAAACAGCCAATAATAATGGCCAAAAATAGCCAAAAATAATAATGACCATCAGGGACTTCCTCCTTAAAAGTCCAATATAACCACTCAAAACTATTTAACTCAATTTTGGGTTATTGGATAGAAGTTTTAGGGCGGGTTTAATGGAGAGGTGATCGTTCATCCCATTAGAACCACAGGCGTCAAGCCTGAGTTGCCAAATCATTTCTCTGTATTCCAATAGGGACTCCCAATCACCTCCCCTATCGCTTCTTGTAACCTCTTCAAGGACCCAAAACTTAATATTGGCTTTTTCACACACCTCAGTATGCCTAAAAAGGGCATTATTGTCATTTCTCTTGTTTATATCTCTTATATGTTCATAGACCCGCTGTTTTAACATATGTTCGGTTTTACTGACGTAATATTTTCCACAGGTCAAACACAAGGCTAAATAAACCACCCCTTTAGTATGACAGGTGTGATAGCCCTTACTTTTCAGTTTTAGGCTTAGTTTACTCAACCAAAGCATTTTTTCCCCCAATATAAAAGTACATTGTCCACATCTACCACATTTATAGGTCCCCACCTTTTGCTGTGTTCCACTTACACAAGGGGGCTTTTTCCTCTCAAATAGTTTTTTAAAATTGTTATTTTTCCTAAACCCAAACCTCAATGGTTGTTGAAAAATGGAGACATCAGTACTAATTTTGGAGAACATTTTCCATGCTTCGTTTATATCTCTTTGTATCCAATATATCCCTTTGTAGTAAGTCAACATCATACGGGGTATATTATTGTCATCTGGAATATTAATGTTTGTCCTTGGAGGGATAGTTGTTGTCTGTCCTACAATTCCATAGTTATGTGTCAATAGTGGCATATACTGAATGTTCCGTTTTCTCATAACTTCACGTTTAACATTCTTAATTAGTCTAAGTGGGTAACCTCTATCCCTAAATAACCCTTGTATTAATTCCATTTCCTCGACACATAAAACATCCTCACTAGTCATGCGGGAGGCCCTGATCATTTGACCTTTAACTATATTTCTCCTGAGGTATAGGGGATGGTCACTTTCAAAATGAACATATGAATTTGAGAAACATTCCTTTCTAAAAATCCGAGATTCGTATCTGTTACCCAACTTATTCTTTGTAATTGTCACATCAAGATAATTTATCTGTTCCTTATTGTATTGAAAAGTAAATTCCAGGAAGGTAGTAGTTGTGTGTAAATAGTCAATAAATTCCTCTACTTGTTCGACAGTACCTTTCCACACCAAAAAAATGTCATCCAAAAACCTGAAATATGTAATAACATTTTCCCAATAATTGGATTTGAAAACATATTCCAGCTCCCAAAAAAGCATTATAATATTGGCATAGGTGGGGGCACAGGAAGAACCCATTGCCACCCCACCCGTCTGGTGGTATATGTCTCCCTGAAAGTAGAGGAAATTGTTTTTCAACACCAACTCCATGTTCTCAAGAATTAACCTGAAGTCAGTCATATTACAAAAATTGAATTCAACTAACATATGTTCAAACCAGGTTAGACCAATGTCATGGGGTATTACAGAAAATAAATCTCGGACGTCAATAGTTACAAAAACAAAATTTTCATTATATGGAACAGCATTGAATTTAGTAAGAAAGTCCCATGAATCAATAAGTATATGTTTATAGTCCAAATGGAAGTTCTTTAATTTTGTGTCTATAAAAATGGCAAGGGGCTGTGTTTTGGAACACTGAGAGGTCACAATGGGTCTAAAAGGGGGATTTTGGACATCTTTATGTATTTTGGGGATGCCGAATATTTCCGGAATTACAGGTTTAGAGACTTTAAAATAATTATACAGATCCAAATCTATTAGGCCTTGTAAGAGGTTGTCTTCCAGCCAAAGGTCTATTTTCTTGTAACAGATGTTCATCTCGTTTCTAGACGCTATTCGGTATCTGTCCCCTGTATTAAGAATATCCAGCATCCTGCGAGTGTAGTCCCAGTGGTCCATCAGAACCACACCTCCCCCTTTTTATCAGGTTTCATGATCCTTATTTTGTCGTTGCCCTGTAACTTCTTCAAAATAGTGACTTCTTCACTTGTCAAATTACTCAGTTCTTTTACTCCATCATCCCCTTTATAACCCTCCCTAATCATGTATAGTACATGAGTCTCAAAATTGGCAATATCATGTTGCAAGGGAGGGTTGAATACACTCTTCCTTTTTAATGTGTTCATGTTCGTATTAACTTCTTGTCCAAATAAATTCTTAAGGTGTAACTTTCTTGTGAATAATTTAACATCAAGTAATAAATCCTCTATTTTTGTTTTTTTTATAGGAATAAACGAGAAACCTTTTGTAAAAAGCCCAAAAAAGGAAGTAGTGATCTCTAAATCAGTAAAGTTGTAAATGTAGAAGTTGTTATCAACACTAATTTGGCTATTCTTGGCCATTATTATTGGCTGTTTTTTGTTATTGTTATTTTTTGCCATTTTCTGCTATTGTTCGCTAGTTTATACAATTGTTACACAGTTATAGAGTAGATGAGGTACTTTCAAATAAAATAAAATAATAGATACCATACATATATGTATAAACACTGTATACACAGAGTATACAAATATATATATTTACACATACATAAAGGTTGATTTTAGTATTTTTGACGACATCTGGAGCACTTTTTATGTATTTAATTTATGCTGCTATTTTTTCTACAACATTTAAGACAACACATGTACTATAGTCTAATGTTTTTTAGTGTTATATACTTATTTTAAATATATCAAATGTTTTTAAATATTTCTAGATTAGGTTTTTTAATATTTGGTATTAAGAAAATGCTGGTACTTTGTACTAAGCTATATATTTCTGACTCAGCATGTGTATTGATTTGATAGGTTAGCAATTATTCAATTAATTAATTAGCTGGTATTGTATTTAAGGCTAGTTAACAGTGGATACAATGGATTCTGATGAAGTCTTGTTGAGATAGATGAAAGCGTGCTCAATCCCAATCGTGTCTGTTACGCTGTTTTTGGTGTTTTATTAAATCTACAGTTCCTTTAAGTACAACGAGTGGCTCACATACTTTTGTGGTACGACATTTACTGTTTTACTGGTGTTCGAGGAGTTACTGGAGGATACCCTTTATGGTAAAAGCAAGCGGAGGTGGTTTTGTTTTAGTTTATTATTCTAAGCACCCAGCGGTCTGTTATGGACTCCCATTGAGCTAGGTGCTTCAAAAAATGCCCCCCCCCCTGGACTGCCTCAGGGTAACCCTTCAGGGCTGCTGCTCGGGTCGATCTGAAAAAGGTTTCCATGACCTGAAGTTCTTCAGTCCCCCTCTGCCTCTGGGCCAGCATCCACCTTGTCCCCCTCTGCCTCTAGGAGAAAACGAGTCCAGAGTGCCCCGGGAATACTGAGACTTCCGGAACCACAACTTCTTTTGCCCTCGCTGATTCTAGAAAAGGACCTTTGAGGATTAGAGAAGCAGATCCTGACAACCAACAGCATCTTCCAGTCCTCCTCACTCTGGACTAGCGTGTCTCAGACAGTCTTCCCGAACAGGGTCGAACCATCTAAAGGGGCATTCGTGAAGGACATCTTGAAAGGTTTTGAAAAATTGCAGAGCCGGGCATGATGCCTCATGGCAATACCGGACCCGGCCACCCTAGCGGCTCCCTCAGTGGCGTGAGAGAGTAAACGCATGGACGTGTTAGTAACCAACTTAAGAGTGGCCATACACGCCGAGAATGAACGTTTATCCTCGGCCGAAATGGACTCTGGAGGAGACTCCACGTACTCTTTCACAAGGTTGCGGTGAAGCCTAATCACGTGGGCCATATAGTTCAGCGCCCTTATGGCAAAGGTAGCTGAAGCATACATCAGCTTTCCGAGTCGATCCATTGCCCTAGACTCCTTGTCCGGAGGATGGACCAGGGAACTCTCCTGCGCCAGTTCCATTTTGGTGGCCACCACCACCACCACGGCATCATCTAGGGAACCCTTACTCCATGCAAGCTTGTCAGTAGGAGGGCTCAACACTTTATCTGGCTGCTTTGGTATTGGTTCTACAGTGTTGGATTCCTTCCAAGCTCTGGTGGTAATGAGGTCCACCAAAGGATCAGCCAGGGGGGGACACCCAAGAGGTAGATAGGCCTGCGAACACCTCCAGGAATACAGACTTGTCCAAGGAATGCTTTTGGGCAGACCAGCCTCCCCTCTGGCGGAGAATTTCAATTAGGTCTCCGAAGGAGATGTCTTTGGGAGGCAATCTGGGGGATCCTTACCCTAAGTCTGTATCCTCAGTAAGGGACTTGCGGGAGTCCATGTGCTTCCTTTTGCACTGGCATTTGAGAGGGACCTCCTCGGGGGGCTCACAAACAGTTTTGTATTCTTAGAGGGGAACCATCTGGGGCGCATCAGACACAGGCTGTCCCTGGGAGGACTGGATGACAGAAAACATACTCGGCTGCGATGGAGCAGGGACGGATTGAGGAAAGAGTGAGGGGTCTCTATCCTCCTGAAAGAACCCTCTCCATAATGAATGCCAAAGGGGAAATCCCTGAAACTGGTGGGACGAGTAGCCATGCCCCTCGGATCCGACAAGGGGATAGGAGCCGAGCCCAGAACAGTCAGGCCCAGAGGGATGGTATGTCCAGAACACAATGGAGCCGATGACAAACACATCCCCTCGGATCTGACAAACTCGAGGGCATGGCCAGCGAAGAGGTTGGAGGAACCATCAGCGCCGACCCCCTGACTCTGGGGCTTCTCGGATCCAGGGATGCCGAAACCCTGTGATGGATCGGAGAAGGAGCTTTCGGGGCAAACATCAGAGCCGAACTCGCCTCTCCTACTCCCATCTGCAATTGAGTCTGCAAGAACCTTATCATCCAGTCCATGTCAGCTTCAGAGAGGCTTCTTGTGGATCTGGAGGAGGCCACAGACACCAGCCGGGAGGGCCAATGCAAGGACGACCTCTAAGCGGGCCGAGCCTCCTTTTCCGGTGAGAATCTTGGAGAACGAAGCAGAAGGGAAGATGGCCTAGGAACTCTTTCTGGGATAGAGAACTTTGACGGGGGGGGGGGGGCTTACAGATCAGACAGGTCCGCTGGTCTCTTAAGACACCTCTCCTTGTCTCTCTCTCTCTTTCCCTTTCTTTTTCTCTGTGCTTCTCCTTCCTGGCCTCTCTATCACCCTGTTTTGAAGTGGGAGTGAGTGTCCCGGACAGGGGAGGAGGACCAGAAGCTGGGACAGCCACAGCCGTGGCCAAAGAAGAAGCAGCCACTGATTCTGCTGGGAGAAGACCAGCCAGAATCAACTTGGCCCTCCGATCCTGCAGAGCCTTAGGGTTAAAGGCTGCACAGATCTTGCAGCCAAAAGTAAGGTGGGGAACCCCTAAACACACAGTGTGACCATCAGCCAGTGACAGCTTATGGCCACACACTGCATTTAGAGAAAGTCAGCTTCTGGGAGTCCGACATAGCCACCCCCACAACAAACAAAGGCTAACTAGTAACCTAGTTAAACACACACACACACACACACACACACACACACACACACACACACACACACACACACACACACACACACACACACACACACAGGGCGGGAAGGGGAGGCCTGCACTAAGATAAAAGTTTACAACTTTTTTTTTTTTGCGGAAAACCGAGGGAAAAACAAGGAGAAAAAAAACTAAACCACACACTTGGATCGCACAGTTAAAGCTAGACCAAAAAGATCCCACTAAACCTGCCTGGAGCTCAGAGATCACGTCTTGGGGTTGGAAGGAGGTTGCAGTGTAGTATGGGTGAGGGGGAGGAGCACAGATCTTAGCTTGGAAAGCTGCCGGCTAAGATGTCCGAAACCCACAGGTTGATGACCAAATGAAGTCAACTACTTCAGATCCTAGAATCTCCATTAAGCAACCTTGCAAAGAATCAAAGATGCGCAAAACATGAAAGCAAGTTTCTTCGGGGGAAGGGTGATATCAGAAGCACGAGTCTGCCATCTTAGATTGAGCTAGGTGTTTCAATCTCTCAGTTTCAGGAAAGGTAATTAAGCAAGGTCTGAAGATCTTTGGTACGAAAAACTGAAAAACCGAACAGGATTTGTAGTTGTGTTATGGCCCTATGTAAAAAAAAAAAAAAAAAAAAAAGTCCTTAGTACTTAGTATGCAAGTCTACAATCTGCCTACCACACTTGTCCCTTCTGGCTGACCACCTAAAAATATTAAACCACAGCTCTAGGAAAAAAAGAAAAGTACAGTTTTGTACCTACCATAAATGTAGATGTCCGACAGGTATGCATCTGCAGTCCTAACATATGGGTTGTCCTGCCTCAGGCAGCCCTTCGGTCGGCCGGATTCCAAAGTCTGGGTCTAGCCTCGGCTGATGTCGCACTTCACCTGACGTCATAGTTGCTGTGGTATAAAGGCATCAGCCGACGCCATTTTCCTCAGTGTTTCTTGCCCCAGATGCCAGGTGCCCTCTAGGAAGGCTAAATTTGGATAAATGCAAATAATTCCAAACAGTAGAGAGCAAAAATTATATATATATATATATATACACAAAAACAAATGCACCATAATAATTTCCCCCAGCTAGCTAAAAGAGGGGTAGGTACCCTAGGAATACCGCAGAGGGGAAGGAGAGTGGGTAATCCTGACTGCAGATGCATACCTATCGGACATCTACATTTATGGTAGGTACAAAACTGTACTATGTCCTTCAAGGATGCATCTGCAGTCCTAACATATGGGTAGAATACCATAGCCAAACTGGGGGAGGAGGCACCAAGATAAAGATGGTGTAGTCAAGATCCCTTGCAACACAGCAGTTGCAAAACCTGCTCGGGATCTGGAGTATAAAGGAAGGTTATAATGCTTGGCAAATGTATGCACGGAGCTCCAAGTAGCAGCTTCTAAAATGTCTTTGGTAGCCACTCCTCGTAGGAAAGCTGTACTGGTGGCTGTAGCTCTTGTGGAATGAGGTCTGATATTTTAAGGAGTTGTCTTTCCATGAAAAGAGTAGCAAAATCGTATGCAATTTCCTATCCATTTTGAGATCGTCTGTTTTGAAATGGCTTTTCCTTGCATTCCTGTTGCATATGCTACTAGAAGTTGGTCAGTTTTTCTGTTGGTCTTAGTTCTGTCCAGATAGTAGCGCAATTGCCTGTGCACATCCAAGGTATGTAGCAGTTTTTCCCCCCTGTTCTGTGGGTTGGGGAAGAATGTAGGTAAATGAATCGCTTGGTTCAATGATACTCTGGAGACCACTTTTGGCATAAAGGTAGGGTTGGTTCTCAGAGACACTCTATCCTGATGGAAGATAAGGAAGGGCTGTACTGCCATTAATGCCTGTAATTCAGATACCCTTCTTGCTGAAGTGATTGCTAGCAGGAAAGCAGTTTTCCAAGACAAGAACTGTAAGTCTGCTGTTGCTGCTGGATCAAAAGGGGGAAGTGTTAACTTTTCCAGCACAAAGTTGAGATCCCATGTAGGTATAGGTGGTTTCCTTGGAGGCTTTACGTTTTTGATTCCTCTCAAGAACTGTCTGAGTAGAGGATGAGAGAAGACAGGAGGATCCATGTTGTATTCTGCTGAGATTGCTGATGCATGAATCTTAATGGAGGAGTAGGACAGTCCATTGTGGAACAGTTCTGCTAAGTATTCCAGGATGTGTGCTATGTTTGCCAATGAGACATTTTCTCCCTTTGCTGCACTCCAAATGAGGTATCTTTTCCATTTGGCTGAATAAGTTTTCCTTGTGGAGGGTCTGCGAGCCTCCAGGATAATGTCCTTAACCCTCTGAGATAAATCTGGGTTATTTTGTTTTATGCAATATTCCAAGCAGCTAGCTGCAGCGTTTTCAAGTTTGGATGTAGGATCTTGTAGTTGTTCTGTGTCAGAAGTAAGGGACATAGAGGTAGAGGCCATGCGTGTGTCCGAGACATGCTTCTCAGTAGCGGGTACCAATGTTGCCTCGGCCAGTCTGGAGCTATCAGGATTACCCTTGGCTGATCCTCTTTGATCTTCAGTAGGACTTTGTACATCAAAGGAAGAGGTGGGAATGCATATGCTGTCAGGTTTTTCCAGCTGAAGGAAAGGGAGTCCACCCTCCAAGCAAGTGGGTGGTATGCTCTTGTGCAGAATTTCTTCAATTGGTGGTTGTGTGGGGAGGCGAACAGGTCTATCGCTGGTAGTCCCCATTTCTTTATGGTTTTGAAGATATCTGGATGCAGCATCCATTCGTGAGCATCCGTGGTAGTTCTGCTTAAGGTGTCTGCTAGTGAATTTTCTTTTCCTGGTACAAATCTGGCCTGAAGTTGAATGTTGAGATTCAGGGCCACATTCCACAGGTCCATTGCCATCCGGCATAGAGGATATGAGTGTGTACCTCCCTGTTTGTTGATGTAACACATGACTGTGGTATTGTCCGTCCTTATCAGCAGGTGACCTTGTTGAAGGAATGGTCGGAATGCCTGATTTGCATGTTTCACTGCCAGCATCTCCTTTAGATTTATGTGTAGATTCAGCTGGTCTTGGGTCCATAGGCCTTGTATGCACTTGTCCACCATGTGTGCCCCCCAGCCTAGGTCTGAGGCGTCCGTGGTGATGGTCTGGATTGGATGAGGTTTGTGGAAAGGCAGTCCTCTGTTCAACTGACAGGCCTGAGCCCACCACTGGAATTCTTGCTTCAGGCATGGAATTATTGGAATCTGGGCTTCTAGACTGTGCTTGTGTTGAGACCATACATTCCTTCGGTACCATTGCAACTTTCTCATATGCAGCCTGGCATGTGGAATCAATATTATGCAGGATGCCATGTAACCCACGGCTTGCAGGACTTTCCTTGCAGTAAGCTGAGTTTGTGTTGTTAATGTCATGAAATATACTGGTAGTTGCTTCTGTTTTTCTTCTGTGAGAAAAGCCATCTGAGTTGATGTATCCAGTTCTGCACCCAAGAATGTTATCCTTTGGGATGGTACTAGTCTTGATTTTTGCATGTTGACTGTGTATCCCAAGGCTTGCAACAGTTGTATGACCTTTTCCAAATCTTTTGTTAATTTTGCCTTGTTGTCCGCTTGTATTAGGCAGTCGTCCAGGTATGGGTAAATTTGAATTCCCTGAAGCCTGCAATAAGCAATTACTGATGCCAGGCATTTCGTGAATACTCTGGGTGCAGTAGATAAGCCAAAGGGCAATGCTGAGAATTGATAATGCTCTGATCCTGCAAGAAATCTGAGGTGTCTTCTGCAATCTGGTCGTATAGGGACGTGCAGGTATGCCTCCTTGAGATCTAGAGTCACCAGCCAAGACTCCTTGCCCAGCATGGGAAGAAGTTGCTGGAGGGTCACTATTTTGAATTTTGGAACAATGAGGTATGTGTTCAGAGCGGACAAGTCGAGAATAGGTCTCCATTGATTTTCTTTTCTTGGTACAAGGAAAAGCCTGGAGTAAAATCCTTGGCCTTGTTCCATAGGCAGTACCTTTTCTATAGCTCTCATCCTTAGTAAGTTGTTGATTTGTCTTAGAGCGTCTGTTTTTTGGCTTGGTGGTAGGTTTGGCATTCCTCTCTTTTTTGGTAGTGTGTGGAAGTGAAACCTGTAACCTTTGTCTATTGTTTGTAAAGTCCATTTGTCTCCTGTAATGTAATGCCAGTTGTGGGAAAATAAAGCTAGTTTTCCGCCCAAGGGTGCTTCCAGTTGTTCCC
Source organism: Protopterus annectens (assembly GCF_019279795.1). Taxonomy (NCBI): domain Eukaryota; kingdom Metazoa; phylum Chordata; order Ceratodontiformes; family Protopteridae; genus Protopterus; species Protopterus annectens. Next base: position 341,987,726 of record NC_056738.1, on the reverse strand, counting down.
TGGTAGGCGGGATCAGAGCCAAGTCATTGTGTCTGTCCAGTGGAAGTGGTTGTAGTTGAAATCTGTGGCAGTACTTCTTTGGTTGGTAGGTTGCCACTGACGTCCCCTGTAGGCACCCCTGGATTGACCTCTGCCTCTTGGGCGTCTATTTCTGCCTCTCTGTGCTCTGGAGGTGTCTGGAAAGGACCAATTCTTCGAAGACCAATTTCTGCTAAACCTCGGAGGTTGGACCTGTAAGAAATCCTTGACTGTTTGGACAGATTTTGCTTTTTCCTCCACCTTCTTTAGAACCTCCTGTGCAGGGGAGCTAAACAAAGTTTGTTTCTCCATAGGAGCATCTAGGAGTTTTGACTTAACATGGTCTGGTAAGGATTGTTCTTTTAACCAGGCATGCCTTCGAATCACTGTTCCAGTCATAGCTGATCTAAAGGAAGCCTCCAGTGCATCATAGCCACATTTTAAGAAATGGTTACTGACCTGCTGAGAGTTATGTACCAAATCCTGAAGGGACTTGCGGTCTATAGGTTCAGGAGAGGACAGTTTTTTATTTAGCTGGTCTAACAAAAATTCCTGGTACTGAATCATGTGAAATTGCCAGTTTAAGGCCCTGGCCGAAAGAGTAGCAGAAGTATAAACCTTTTTACCCCATCTCTCTAATGCTCTAGATTCCCTTTCAGAGGGGAGAGGACTTTTGGCAGAGGCAGCTGCCACAGCTTTAGGGCCCTGTGAAATGGTTTCAGGATCTGTCACAGGAGCCTTATACAAATGGTAGTGTGTGTCCGGGACCCTGTAATATCTGTCAGGCTTGGCAGGGGCCGGAGAAAGAGAATCAGGGGCAGTACAGGCATCATTGTATGCATCATCAACAACTGTTAGTACTGGAGGAATGGCTAAAGGCCTATGCTGTGGTAAGTGTAAGAAGGTCCTTAGCCTTTTCCTTGAATCTGAAAAATCCTGGCCCTGCCATTGAAAGTGTTCCCTCATAGCATGTAAGGTTTCCCCAAAAGAAAATTCTTCAGGAGGAGAGGCAGAAGGAATGGAGTCTTCTGCATCAGAATCCTCATAAGGAGAATATGGGCCTTCCTGAGGGTCTGAGATATTCGAGTCATCCGAGGAATAGTCTGTGGAAACAGGTTCCGGGGGTTCAGTCCTCGGCCTCTTCTCTTGAGGGGGTTGAGAGACCCTGTCTGGGTGAGGTTGGGATCCCCTGATCAGAGAAATGAGATCCTCAGCCAGGCTGAGCATTTGAGAACTAGAGGTAGGCCTGTGTGAGGGAATTTTAGCAGGTAAGGCCTTAGAAGATTTAGCTGCTTTAGCCCTGGCAAAAGCCTTGTTAGACATAGATGCAGGGGGTCTAGCAGCCCCACGTGCAGGGGTAGATATGTCTAAAGGAATATTATCTGATAAATCCTGGGTGCTTGCTTCTGTAGCCGCAATTTCTGTAGCTGATTCAACCATGCTTTGTGAAGCCTCGGCTACCGGAGGCCTGTTTTCGGCCGAAGGAAGAACCGAGGACTCTGTTTCAGCCGAAACCGAGACACTCGCGGTTGGCCTAACCGTGGTTTCAGCCGAAACCGCAGACCGCGAGTGTCGGTCCTTTTCCTTGCGTTTTTTAGCTAATTGTGCTATCGGAGTCTCCGATGGCATTTTGTAAGCAAAAGCGGGACCAAAAAACTCCTCTGCAAACTCCGACCGACGTCTAAGCGTCCATCGGTTGAAAGAAGCACAGGCTAAACAAGCTGATACGTCGTGGTCCGGGCCTAAACAAGGAAGGCAGTAAGAGTGGAAATCCTTATGAGGTATTTCTTTCCCACAAGTTAAACAATTATTTACTTTGTCTGACATCGGCTGAGGCAAGAAAGAGTCCCCAACGGGGTACTTAGCTTTTTAGAAGTCTTCGGTAGTAGAAATCTCTGGATCTGACCGACCGGCACTTGCGAACAGCTTCTGCTTCGGGCATCGTGCGGCAAGAAAGACTGAGGAAAATGGCGTCGGCTGATGCCTTTATACCACAGCAACTATGACATCAGGTGAAGTGCGACATCAGCCGAGGCCAGACCCAGACTTTGGAATCTGGCCGACCGAAGGGCTGCCTGAGGCAGGACAACCCATATGTTAGGACTGCAGATGCATCCTTGAAGGACATCAAAAGGTTCCCCAACAGGGCACTTATCTGACAATGATTACCGAAGCAATGGTAACAAGAAACCACGGATCGGTTCGACAGGTGGATGGACCTGCATTCAGGCAGACAGTACGTGGATCTTGTGCCTCCACCCTTAAACCCAGATGCACACAAGCTAAAGTTATATGTCCGAAGTACAACCTAAGGAAGGTTAAGCTTCTGTACCCTGGCCAGATGTCAGCAATGAAAACATATCCGCTATCAATACCGCAATGGTGATTTCAGTTAAGATATCAATAATTAGCCCTAAGATAGGTAATGGAAATATGCCTGAATGTGACAGAGGGGTACTATTCAAATGGAGGAAGACTAAGCCTGCAGTCTACACACATACAATGAGAAAGATTAAAGCCTTTAGGAAATTTGCAGAGATGAAACTGAAGGCAAGACTGCAATTGGCTGCTTCTACTTAAAACTTACCATTTGGTTTGGTATCCGTGTGTGTTTTGAAGGTTTCCTCCCACATTCCTGGTTCATCATCTACATCTTTTTCTTTTGGAGGTTCTTGCTCCTTTTCCTGGAAAAAAAATAATACATACCATTTAGTGAACTCAGTAGAAATAGCTACAAGAAAATGTATGACATTTTAAAAATGACATTTCTTTTTAGAAATTAGAAAAAATATAGAAAAAGAATGTTCTGAAGAATTTTTAAATGGCCTTTATTCTGGTGACACACTGAAGTATATCTTTGGGCCAGGGTGCTCTAGTTTATCATGTTTAAGAACACACCAAGCCTAGCACAGAAATCTAAAAATCAATTCAACACTCTGGTTCAGATCAAGCAGTTTATCCTTCCCCATACAAAGGCTAAAGTCTCCAAGAAATACAAAATCACGTGTTCTATTAGAGCACTGCATCTACAGTCTCCAAGAATGCGGAACATTCCCAACAAGTTTTAGCTACATATGTACAAACAAGCCCTTTCTGTGACCATAAAATAAACACAAAGCAAGGCCAAAAAATAAAATTCTAAGTGTAAAGGGTAAATACTTGTTGTTGGTGTCTGCAAAATAAATAAATAAAGAGAGCTAATGTGAACATAAGCCAGATATAAAACAGATCTTCTACAGCAAAGACTTTAGGTTAAAGTCCATAGGGTCTACATTGGCAACTTATAACACTAAAAATGCAAAGCACCTACTTTAATACTTAAAAAAAAAAAAAAAAAAAAAAAAAACTGAGAAGCTACATTAGTAACAGTGGCAACTCTTGGGAAGATGCTGTGCTGCTGGCCAACCACCATATACTAGTACTACTACAACTGAGCTTATGCACTTCTACAAAAGCAGCAGCAAAATAAATGAACAAATGCCCAAGTACCATAATAAAATAGAAATTATAAAGATTAGGTTGCAGACACGCTAAGTGAGCCATCCACTATGTAACAAAAATAAAATAATTGCTGCTAAGCAAAACCACTTATTTCCATGTAAAAGTTCTTAATCTGAACAAAAAAGTTTAACTTTAAATCCAAAGAACTATACACTCACCCACACACAATCTAATTCCATATATACAACTCTGTTTCAAACAATATTGCCAAAACGTCAAAAAATCTCAAACTGTGTTTAAACATCATAAGACACCTCTAATCCACTCCCCATTACATGCATACAAATGGATATCAACGAAGCCCTCATTACTATCCAGTAACACATTTAGACATACTAATCTTTAAAACAATACTCCAGAGATTCTGAAACAGGATGCCCCACAGCTGTTTCTACAAAACCAAACTGCTCATCAAAATGCAAAGAATTAGAGCAAGCAGCAACCATCTACAACTATTCAGCTTTCCTGAGGAATCCAAAATGGCAGAAAGGACACAGGAACAACGGTCCATTTTTCAATCTTCTCCCTACAGGCAACTTGGAATGGACAAAACTCGCAAACAAATCCAAGATCTACCAATTGTCCAGACTCAAAATATCAGCAACCAAAACATTAGAACTAGAAAGGCATCCACAGCATACCACTCAACCTCTTAGCGCAATAAATCTAGACAAAGCCACAAATAATGGGGGGACAAAGGCCCAAAAATAGGGACACTTTTTTAAAATATTGCTCTTACAAACTTACTAAGTTGGTAGAGTAACAGGTTTTGCATTAACATCTATTTTCTGTAGGACATGAAGTCTGAAAATCAAATGTATGCCATCTTCTGACTTCAGTCCTCAATAATTTCCCAATGATTTGCCAGAAAACTACAACTTTGAGAAACTGACCAAAAATGAGTCAAAAATCTAGACATTCTACAAAAATCTGGACAGTTGAAAGCTATGATCCACAGGCAGCCATATGATATTATATTTGGACCTATCATGTTGCTCAATGTTATTGCTATTTCATCTACATACTTGAAAATACTTGGTCCAGATGCACTGAATACTTTCTCCACCTATTGGATGACCTGCAAATCCTAGTTCAAACAAACAGTTCACTTTCAAAACAGATTACATTAAGCCCAAATCTGTCAATATAAGTGGCCTTACATCATCCTCCTCCTCAATGGTGATGTTCCATACTTATTTGAAAACAATGTGTATTTTCCAGCTGTCACCTAGCCCTCACCTCCAAACCAAACTAATTAGCTCATAAGTATTTTTTTCTCAAAACTGAGTTTTTAGTTTGCTACATGGATGAACAGTTTTACACTACCATCAAATCCTTAGGTTTCTTTAAAAGAACACTGGCGAAGCAAGCCAAAATTCAGAAAGTAATTGAGAATCTGTGTAAGAACAAATTAACAGAACAGTGACATTCATATTAATCCAAAAACACCACATTATCCAAGTGCCACTGCATTGAATCCTAAAATGTTGCAGTACTGGGGGCATTACTGTAAGATCATGGTACAAAACTGGGATTGGGGTTTTGCCCATTCTCAGCTGTATTGCAGTCTCTGAGTTAGTGTAAACTAAATAACAAGGGGAGCAACCCCCAATGGAGGGGCACGCAGGGAGCTCTGGCGCTCTGATATTGTGCATTTCAGTGTTGTAACGTCATATGACACTCCGATAGCTCTGTAAAAAGATAAAAACCAATGGGCATATTTTGCCCATGAACACAGTTGTAAACTGGGTCAAGAGCATCATCCTAGCACCGAAGTACAAAAATGCAATTTTTATGAGGAGTTTGACTTGTAAACGTCTGCAGAGCCACTGGGGTCACAACAGTTGGTAGCATTACAGAGCTTTTCTTTTTATACCCAAATAAAATGTACAAAACTAGAAGTCCCATCTAGATCCAAATACAAATGGAAATTTAAAAGCAAGCCACCCTACTGGTTGTTCAACAAAATCTACAGTAAAAGATGAAATGAAAAGTAAGCAACAGAATTAAACTCATCTAAGTCAATGAAAACATTAAGATTTAAAGCAAATTATAAAAAGGGTATTATATTCTAAGGCAGCCCATGAATTCAGGAGGGCATCTGAAGCAAGGACAATTATAAACCTTTCTTTAGTTCTGTTAAACAGAAACTCGTGTACAGAACTCACACTATATAGCTAAAACCTACCCAGACCAGGTGAACATTGGCAATATACGACCAAGTACATTTAGTGCAAATTTCTCTCGCGATGACTAGCCAAGTGCTATGATGCCCATCTCTCATCACTATATAGTCTTTATAGCACTTTCAGTACATGCTAAGAACACTTCCCCCATGAGACCAGACAACCTACCTGGGCTGTTAAAACAGTACTAAACATGCCCTGGTGGAACCTCTCCATAAGTTATTAAACCTGTGCCTGGCTAAAGGGTCAGTCAGGAAGAATGGCATATAGCACTGGTGGTGCCATTTCATAAAGGTGTCCCTACTTTTGACCACAGGCACTAATGGCGCATCAGTCTGACTCATTTCTAAGGTCACAGAACACAACAGACATGACAGACATTAAAACTCTCAACAGGCAAAACCTGTTGCACTTTGGTTTTGTAAAAGGTAGATCCTAATAACCCTGGTATACTTCCATGAAAAAGTAACAAGCTGTTGACTTCTGCCACCATGTAGAAATAGCCTGTCTTAACTTGGCCAGGATATAGGACACAATTCCCCATGCTAGCATAATTAATAAACTAAAGCCATTGCAAACAGACCCCCTATGCACAAGATGCCCAGCTAATTTGCAGAGAGACAACCCACAGTCCTGGAACCCCTTTACTTGTCTGACTTGCACCTAACTAAGTTTATGGATGACTGCAAAATGGGAGTCTCTGTCAACCCCCACCCCCACACCACCAACTAAGCCCTTCAAGTAGTAACGTACACTTAAAAGTACCAGTGAACTGATAATGGGCTTAAATTAAATGACAAAAAATGCACCATTGTAGCATTTAGCAGACAAATCATCCCCAAACATATAGCAACACCACCTCACTTTAAAATGAAAATGTAGTCAGAGGCCTTGGAAACTGGGTTGATATCGCCCTCTAATCATTGTGTATTGGCAATAATTGTCAAGAAATCTTGGCTGTCATCTGTTCAAGGTATACAGGAATGTCATCTGTAACTAGCGAGGCCATTACCTCCCTGTATTCAACACTGATCAGACCAATTACAGAACAGTAGCCCATCTTTGGGGATGTATCTCAGACGTATCTAATAGAAGGACTGCAGACTTAAAATCCCTAAACTACAAGAAAACACTAATATAAGCCTTGTCCCCTCTTTTGTGCCTTACAAGTCTAAACTTGTCTTAACTAACTGAAGCATAGATCAATATGATCATAATTTTTCCACACTGTGTCTATCTGGATCCTTCAGAGATTCAAAGTGCTTAAAATATCTCCACTACGCTTCTTTTCTGAAAAAAACAACACATATTCAACTCTGGCAGGCAATCTGGTTTATGAGTAACCATGCATACTTTTATTATCCCCCCCCCCAAACTGGCAACTGTCATAACCTACCACCCAAGACTATACACAATATTCAAGACAACTTGAGCAGTTCCACGGTACAGAGAACAAGTCCTGACTGCAACCCAACCCAAATGCCTTGAGAAAGATTAGAGACTAGCCCACTGTAAGAGATGGTAGGGTAGGGTGAGTTAGCTGGTGAGGCCATCTCATCCATTCTGACGGAGGGAGGCCTATTTCATGTCTGTGTATGAGATTTCTGGACAATGCTGCATCTGAAGAGAGCCCTTCCACCACTTCACTTAAGTTAAGAAATGTAACAGACTGACACAAATGGAAAATGTCCTAGCAGAGTAGTTAAAGGCTGGGAATGAGAACCCACCAAGAAGCACACACTGTAGCAGGCACCAAGACAAGTACACTCTGTGCATGCCAGTGGCACCATCTGTTCACTCAAGGTTGCCAAGGGCAATGAAAAAGGGTATGAGAAAAAATCCCTGATGGTTACCTGAATGATGGCCACCTAAGAGGAAGAAATGAGCTAGTCAAGTTGAAAAATGGCTGACAGTGTGAAGGAAAAGGAGAGAAGAAAAAAAAAAAAAAAAAAAAAAAAAAAAAGACTGAAAAAAAGTTTAGGATGAAGTTCTACCAACTACTTATATACCAGAAAGAGAAACCCATTTCCTGCCCAATATGCTTCTTTTACACAGCTCTGTACTGCAGTAAAGTGCTAACTTTTTCTGCTATGCCATATAGCTTACTGAGTGTTACTTAAAACTCAATGAACCTTCAGTCCATATGGTTCTCTACCAACAGCATTACTTGTTTGACACTGCCAGGGATTTCGCTTCCCAGAACCATTTTCCACACTAAATTTACGGCATCATGTCTGATCATTTTACAGTCAAAGGCTCTTCCTCTTTCTTCTACCTCTTTGATAACCCTGACGCACACAAACAGTTTTAATCCTTCTAATATGTTCACTAACCTACTGTGTCGCAAAATGCTGAATGCCTTTCTGGAATTCAAACTCAAGCATAAGGAAAACAAGCCACTGTCTGAAATAAACAGGCCAGCTTGCATCCTTTTTACCTATACAATGCATTGAGATTTCTCCAACATAAGCTTCCTGCTGCAAAATCCAGTGTCCTGTGCCCATGGACTTGGACAATAAAGCGTTCTTTCCTACATCAGTAATTCCATCATTTCCTCTAAAACAAAAGGTCAGTTCCCAATCGTACATAGTGCCCAGTCATGCAAAGTGGAAATCTGCCTTCCTCAAAAACCCTACAACTCCTCTCATATTTTTGAACAATGCTAGAAGGCATCAGTACTAGTTATCTAGGTTCTCCATGAATTTTAGAATGGATCAAAAACTGGTGCAATAGCCTTACACCCATTATTCCAGAACAATTCCATTGACAGAGATTGGAATCAAACTCTTTACTCCAGAAATTCTCTTGATTTTGTATGGTTTCTTTCTTTCTTTTCAGCTTATTCATGGAGAAGTGGCATGCTCTACTACCAGCTCTTAAGATGAAGACTGAGAACAGCAGAAATCACCACTAAGTGGTAAAATTGTAGCAGCCATCCAGATAGTGACAACCCATAAAACTGACTACTCACACATGGACATCACAAAATACACTTGTACTTACCTTTTTACTACATTTAGTGCTCAAGACTGGTTTAGCACCCTGAACTACTGCTGCTGGAGGAATTTAAGAATGATAACAGATGGTTTGGATAAGAAGCCTAAATTAAAAAAAATGGGACACAGAAAGGAAGATGCAACTTCAGAATGACAACAAAGCTGGTAAGGGGAAAAAAGTTTCTTCACTGACAGTAGTACTTCACCAGAATGCTCTACCCACAGAAACTGACTTCCCAGTAAACAATGAATTCAAGGCATGAGTGATCTGCAGTAGCACTGGAAAATCTCAAGTGAGATTGTCACGCTATGTTTATGACTTTTCTCAAGGCTCCACAATTCTTGTTAGATATCAGGTGGCCAGTGCAGTTCCCACAAACTGACACCCACTCAACTTTATTTGGTCATCAACTTACAGTTCTACTCAAACTGTGGCAAACCTAACTAGCAACTTGCTACAATCAAGACTACCACCACCACATACCAAGCACTTCAGACCAGATAGTGTCAGAGGTTTTGTTCAGAAAATGCACATTGATGAAAAAAGTAGAGTTGTGTACACTTACCATAAATGTAGATGTCTGAGTGTATTCATTGTTGCAGTCATTACATTTGGGCAGAATCCCAAAGCTATGGATGGGAGGATGGAGCTAAACAGCATTAGGAGCGGCTATAAGGCCCTGCAGAACTGCAGTGGCAAAGTCTGCCCTGGATTTGGAGAAGAGAAGCAAAAGATAATGTTTTGTGAAGGTATGCACAGAGCTCCAAGTAGCAGCTTCTAGAATGTCTTTGGTTGGAACCCCTCTGAGAAAAGCTGCTGAAGTAAAGGCAGCCCTGGTGGAATGTGATCTGATCCCCTTGGGCACAGGTTTACCATGGTGCAAGTAGCAGAAATGAATGCAGTGGCTTATCCACTTAGAAATAGTCTGCTTTGATATAGCCTTCCCCTCTGACCTTGCAGCAAATGCTACCAGTAGTTGCTTAGACTTTCTTAGAGATTTGGTCCTGTTTAAGTAGAATGTTAGCTGTCTGTGTACATCCAATGAATGCAGAATCCGCTCCCTCTTGTTCTGTGGATTTGGGTAAAATGTTGGCAGGTGAACGGTCTGGTTAAGAGCCACACTGGATACCACCTTAGGCATAAAAGAAGGATTGGTCCTGAGGGACACCCTGTCTGAGTAAAATGTAATAAAAGGCTCCACTGCCATGAGAGTCTGTAGTTCTGAAACCCTTCTTGCTGAAGTGATTGCCAAAAGAAAAGCTGTCTTCCAAGATAGAAATGTTATATCTGCAGTAGCTGCTGGTTCAAAAGGAGGCAGAGTGAGTTTTTCCAGCACAAAATTGAGGTCCCATGCAGGAGTTGATCTTCTGGGAGGCCTTAAATTCTTGGCACCCCCTAAGATACTGTTTAAGCAGAGGATGAGAAAAGAGGGGAGGCTCTGTGTTGTAATGAGCCAAAATGGCAGAGGCATAGATTTTTATTGAAGAAAAATATAGGCACTTGTCAAGCATCTCAGTCAAATATTGCAAAATCTGAGGAATATTGGGCTTTACTGTGTCTGTTCCTTGTGCTTGGTTTCAAGCACAGAATCTCTTCCATTTATCATCATAAAAATTTCTAGTACTAGGCCTTCTGGCTTTTAAAATGACATCCATCACAGATTTACTGAGAGGTGTTGTTTGAATAATTAATTGATCAACCATGCTGCAAGATTCAGAGTTTGGAGCCGAGTGTGCAGAATTTGATTATTCTGCTGAGACTGTGCAGAATTTGATTATTCTGCTGAGACAGTAAATGAGGTATTTGAAGCAAGTACCATGGAAGTTGAGACATATTTATTCCTTAGAAGTGGGTAGCAGTGCTGGCGAGGCCAGTCCGGACAGACTAGGATCATTTTTGGTTTTTACTGTCTGACTTTTATTAAGACCTTGGAGAGTAGAGGCAGAGGGGGAAAGGCATAGATGATAGTTTTTCCAGCTGAAGGATAGGGCATCCACTTTCCATGCTTTTTCTGTGATGAGTTCTTGTGCAGAATTTGTCCAACTGATAATTTTGGGGAGAGGCAAATAGATCTATGTCTCAGCTCCCCCATTTCTGTGTTAACATGCTGAAGATTTGTGGATCCAGTTTCCATTCGTGCGGGTCCATAAGATTTCTGCTTAGGTCGTCTGCCAGAGTATTTTGTTTTCCTGACAGGAATTCAGCTTGAAGATGTATTTAAGTAAGTCAAGGATGAGTTCCACAAGGCCATGGCTAGTCTGCATAGGGGGTAGGAATGTGTACCCCCCTGCTTATGTACCACATAACTGTGGTGTTATCCATCTTTATCAGTAGTTGTCCTGGATGAAGTCATTGAAGGCTGTCAGAGCATTCTGAACAGCCAGCATCTATTTCTGGTTGATATGCAGATGCATTTGGTTTGGGATCTATTTGCCCTGAATGCATCTCCCCGCCAGGTGGGCCCCCCAAGCATAGTCCGATGCTTCTGTAGGTAAGGTTTGGGTGGCAGGGGGAGAGTGAATGACAGTCCCTTGTTTTGGTGACATGTCTCTGCCCACCAAAGAAACTCCTGTTGTAGACAGGAAATGAGAGGAATCATTCTTTCCAGACTGACAATGTTGACTCCATAAACATTTTAGGTATCATTGAATCACATATCTCACAAAATCAGTGTGCCTCACAGTCAGAGCCCTTAAGGCCAAACAACACACCAAATACACTTGTTACAGGGGACTCTATTGTCCGGCACACTGACATCCAGCTCACCAGACTGAACAAGGAGAAGGTCACTGTAAGCTGCCTGTCAGGTGCCAGGATCTGCCACATAACGCAAGCACTCCGGTCACTCCAAAGCAAGTACAAGTATGACTCCGTCACTGTCCATGCTGGTATGAATGACCTGAGACATACCTCCCTGTACTACATGAAGAGACAGAGGAGCTCTCAGACCAAGTAGCCCAGGCTGGTATGACCCTGACCTTGAGTAGCATCTTGCCCTCACCAAGAATGATGCCACAGTATAAAGACAAAATGATCAGCTTCAACAATTGGCTAAAGTATTGGTGTCATTCAAAGGGGATCCAGTGTCTGTCAGCCTGGGATGACATGCTCAACAAGCCACATTGCTTCGCTAGGGATGGCTTGCACCTGTCACCCATAGGCTTTCGTATACTGGCCAAGGCTCTTGCCACCCCCATAGTGCCTTTTTTAGGCAAGGCTCAAAAGGACAAACCCACCTCCATAGACAAAAGGATAAAAAAAACTAAAGGTAATGCTACTCAATGCCAGAAGTCTAAACCTCAAGATGGATGCACTCGAGGCTCTCCTCAGTATGGAGAAAATCGATGTCTGTGCAGTAACAGAAACCTGGTTCAAGGCTCCTGAGAGCACTCCAGCACTACCAGGTTATAACTCATACCATGCGTTTCGGCCCAAAAACTCGGACCGAAGCACAAAAGGAGGGGGAGTATCTATATTCATCAAAGATACCTACACCTCCAGGTTAGTGGCACTGCACGAAGCATCAGAAACCATCCATGTGCAACTAACAGCAGGCAAAACTGCCTTTCAGTTTGTAGTCTGCTACAGAACATCCTCCCTATTACAGGAACCCCACTTGGCATTCCTGAGAACACTGAAGAATATGAAGGTCTCTCCAAACACTATGTTATTGGGTGACTTCAACTACTCAAACATTGACTGGGAAAACTACTCAAGCCCAAACACCCTTGCCCAACAGTTCCTTGAATTTATAAACTCTAAAGCAATGGAACAACTGGTCACCACTCCCACAAGAGGGAACAACATACTGGACCTGGTCATCACCAACATGGGGAGACTATGTTGCACACCAGAGGTAAACCCCTCATTGGTAAGATCAGACCATAAACAAATTTCCCTGGACATCCATATCCCGTCCCCACCCCCAGCCAAGGAAATCACTGTAAAGAATTTTTCAAATGCCAACTTTGCACTTCTCAAGACTGAGGTGGAATCCTTCAAAGCCCCTGGGCCAGAGGATAATACAGCCCAATCTGCAGAATCCTTTACAAATGCATTCTATGAGCACCTGCAGGAATGCATGGATCGTGCTATCCCAAATAAAACCAAGACTCACTCCTCCAAAAACAGGAGACCAGTCTGGTGGACCCCGGCCATAAATAAACTATACAACAGAAGGAGGAAGCTACTACATGACAGAGCAAAATCCCAAAAAGGGAAGGCATCTCTGATCAGTATTAGCAAGAAATTTCGATCCCTCATAAAATCATCAAAGGCCAGTTTCGAAAGAAAAATTGCCCTAGACACTAAAGATAATCACAAGGCCTTCTTTAGTTATGTCAGGAACATGGGCAGAAACTCCCAGATATGCTCTGAATTGTTGCATAACGGTACAAAATATACCGAACCTACAGACATAGCCAACATCCTGGCAGACAGATTCAGCACAAACTTCTCTCCCCCTTCCCCCCCAAAGGAGCAAATGCCTATACCAACTGAATGTAACCTCCCTGACATCACAGATGTACAGGTGAAAGCTGCCCTCTCCAAAGCAAAAAACACAGCATCTATGGGACCAGACGGTGTCCCAGGCTGTGTCTTACACGAGCTCCAAGAAGAACTGAACCCTCACATTAAGTCACTGTTCAAACTTAGCCTTACTACAGGATATGTACCCAAAGAATGGCATACAGCTACAGCGGTCCCACTCCACAAAGGTGGTGCCACAAAGGACCCCAGAAACTATTGCCCCATAAGCCTGACTAGTCTGGTCTGTAAAGCTATGGAGCGTATCATCATGGAACTCGTATACAAAGACATTGGGAGCCTCCAGACACTGGACCCTACCAAATTCGGCTTTAAAGGCAGATCTTGCCTCTTAAACCTAGTTGATTTCTTTGAAACAGTTACCAAAGCCATAGATGAGGGCAAGGTAGTCCCACACAGCCTACCTGGACCTCGCAAAAGCCTTCAACACAATACCCCACTCGGGCATCATAAATAAGCTTATCAGCTTAAATATCAACCCCTATATCACAAGATGGGTTGCAAACTGGCTAGAGATAGAACCCACATGGTCAGAATTGCAGGTGCCATGTCCGAATCCAAACCAGTTACAAGTGGCGTCCCACAGGGCTCAGTTCTGGGACCTCTCCTGTTCGGTATATACTTCTCTGTGGTTCAGGCTAACACGGGGGGATTATGGCTGACAAAGTTCCCAGATGACTGCAAACTGGGGGCCATAATCGAATCTCCAGCTGACACAAGCATCCTCCAAAAGGGTCTCTCAGGGACGGATGCTTGGTGCCAGAGCCACGGCCTCAAGCTAAATGCTAAAAAGTGCATAGTCATCCCCTTTGGGAAAAACAAGGTGCCCACAAATTACCACATAGGTGGTAATCCATTAAGTATGGAAGAAGTAATTAGAGATTTGGGGACCAACGTAGATAGTAATCTCTCCTTTGATAATCACGTTGCCAAAGTGGTTAGAAAGACCTTCTATATAGCCCACCTTATCACGAAAGGGTTCGCATCTAGATCAAGAGAGGTCATTATGCACCTCTACTCGTCACTCATCAGGCCCGTAATTGAATACAATGCCCCTTTTGGGATGAACCTTACCAGACACCTGCAGCAACTGGAGAGACCCCAGAAGTACCTCACCAAGAGGATCATGGGTTACAAACAGATGTCCTATGCAGCTCAACTAAAGAAACTCCAGTTCTACTCAGTTGCTTACCGCCTACTCAGAGGCGATCTATGCCTGACGTACAAAGCCATGTCAAACCCAGAATTAATGGACATGCTCCACCTCAAAAAAATCCAAGCCCCTTAGAGCTACACACTCCAGGGACCTAAACCTCAGCACAAAAATAAATAGGACATGCTGGAGGGACAGATTCATTTCCCAGAGGCTCCTCTCACTCTGGAATAGAATCCCAAATCATGTTAGACATATCCCCTCGCTGACCCTCCAAGCGAAATCTGGACGCGTGGATGGGAAATCGCAAATTCATCCCTGGGATCTCTTCTGTGTCCCTGCTAGACAGAGGCACAGTAAACTAATCTTAAAAGGGTACCTTCTGTGACCTACTTTACAGAGGCACAGTAGGCTAATCTAATAGGGAGGTGGAAGCCAAATACACCCTGGCTAGGCTTATAAATGCCCTAGGGCAGATAGCCTAGTATCTACCTATGAACCTATGAAGTTTCCTCATATGCAGTCGCGCATATGGAATTAGTAGAATGCAGGATGCCATGAACCCCAAAGCCTGCAGAATTTGTCTTGCAGATAACTGGGTTTTTGTTGCTATTTGTTTGAAGTATCTTGTCAGTTGCCTTTGTTTGTCCGGCGTAAGGTAAGCCATCTGGGCAGTTGTATTCAAGCTTGCACCCAGGAATGTAATTACTTGAGAGGGTACCAGTTGTAATTTCTTTTCGTTTATGGTGTACCCTAGGCATGATAGAAGCCGTTGTACAAACGCCAGATGTTGAAGAAGAGTGTCCTTGTCCTCTGCTTGAATCAGACAGTCCAGATAAGGATAAATTTGAATGCTTCTTTGTCTGCAGAATGCAATTACTGGTGCCAGGCACTTTGTAAAGACCCTGGGCACAGTAGATAAGCCAAAGGGCATTGCAGAGAATTGGTAATGCAAAAAACCTGCTTTGAAGCAGAGAACTTCTGCATGATTCCCTTATTGGGATATGCAGGTATACCTCAAGTCTAGAGTTACTAGACAAGCATTCCTGCCTAGCATAGGCAGTAGCTGTTGTAAAGTCAACATTTTGAATTTTGGAATTTCCAGGAAAGTACAGTTGTGTACCTACCATAAATGTAGATGTTAGAGTGTATTCACGGTTGCAGTCATTACACTTGGGTTATCCTGCTGGCAGGCTACCCACAGTCGGCCTGAATTCCAAAGTCCTGGTCTGGCATCAGTTGCTGTCGCCTCTTCCCTGACGTCAGAGCGCCAGGGGTATAAAAGATGCAGCAGATGCCATTTTCTTCAGTTTTTCTTGCCCCAGATGTCAGGTGCCCCCAAAAGGGTAGGCTAAAAAACATAGCTTATAAAAGCATGCACTAAAATAAATACCTTCATCTACAAGCAAATACACCACATAGGTTGTATAGAACACAGAAGTACAGATAAGTCCCAGCAAAGAAAGGGGGATGGTGGGTGGGTAACCTGGACTGCAACAGTGAATACACTCGAACATCTACATTTATGATAGGTACACAACTGTACTATGTTCATCGTGTTTCACTGTTGCAGTCAATTATACTTGGGTTGAATCCCAAAGCTGAGGTTAGGCGGCTGGGTCTAAATAGAATTAGGAGTGGCTATAAGGCCCTGCAGAACTGCAGTGGCAAAGCCTGCTCTGGATTTAGAGTAAAGAGGTAAGTGGTAGTGCTTAGTAAAAGTGTGCACTGAAGTCCAAGTTGCAGCCTCCAAAATATCCTTGGTTGGTACTCCTCTGAGGAAGGCTGCAGAGGTGGTTGCTGCCCTGGTAGAATGTGGTCTAATGCCCTTAGACACTAATTTGCCATGTTGTGAATAGCAGAAACGAATGCAGTGTCCTATCCATTTTGAAATAGTCTGCTTTGAGATAGCCTTTCCTTGTGATCCTGCAGCATATGCCACTAAATGTTGCTCAGTCCTTCTGAAAGCTTTAGTTTTGTCCAGGTAGAAGCATAGCTGTCTGTGTATGTCCAAAGAATGTAGAAGTCTCTCCCCTTTATTCTGTGGGTTTGGGTAAAAAGTAGGCAAATGAATGGTTTGGTTAAGAGCCACACTGGACACTGCCTTAGGCATAAATGTTGGGTTTGTCCTTAGAGAAACCCTGTCTGGATGGAAGATAATAAAAGGTTCCACAGCCATTAATGTCTGAGACTTTTCTTGCTGAAGTTATTGCTAGGAGCAGAGCTGTTTTCCATAAGAATTTTATCTCAGCTGTATTGGCTGGCTCAGAAGGTAGTGCAAGTTTTTCCAAGACAAAACTGAGGTCCCATGCAGGTACTGGTGCTCTCCTTGGAGGTCTTATGTTTTTGGCCCGCATGAGGTACTGCCTAAGCAATGGATGTGAAAAAAATAGGTGGATCCGTATTGTAATGAGCTGAAATGGCAGAGGCATGGATCTTAATTGATGAGAAGGATAGGCCTTTGTTCAGCATCTCAGTTGGATATTGTAAAATCGGAGGAATATTCGGAACAAGCGTGTCAATTCCTTGTGCCTGGTTCCAAGCACACAATCTCTTCCATTTTTCTGCATAAAATTTTCTGGTGCTGGGCCTCCTGGCCTCCAAAATAACATTCATAACCGCTTTAGAGAGAGGTGTATTCTGAATGGTTATACTATCCGCCGTGCAGCTAGATTTAGGGTTCTGAGTTGGCTGTGCAGGATCTAATTATTTTGTTGGGTCAGTAAATGAGGAATTTGAGACAATGTCCAGGCTGGGCCTTGAGATAACCTCCTTAGGATTGGGTACCAGTGTTGGCATGGCCAATCCGGGGCAATAGGTATCATTTGTGGCTTCTCTTGTCTGACCTTTAGGAGTACCTTGGGGAGGAGAGGCAGTGGAGGAAAGGCATATACTGTCAGGTTGTTCCAGCTGAATGACAAAGCATCCACTTTCCATGCTCGTTTGTGGCAAGTCCTTCTGCAGAATCTCTGAAGTTGGCAGTTGTGACGGGAGGCAAAAAGATCTATGTCTGGGCATCCCCATTTCCTTATGTTGAAGATTTGTGGATCTAGTTTCCACTCGTGAGGATCCATGAGGTTTCTGCTTAGTTCGTCTGCCAGAGCATTTGTTTTTCCTGGCAGGAATTGTGCTTGCAGGTGTACTTGGTAAGTCAAAGCGGTGTTCCACAAAATCATGGCTTGTCTGCAGAGGGGGTAGGAATGTGTGCCCCCCTGCTTGTTTATGTACCACATGACTGTGGTGTTGTCAGTCTTTATCAACAGCTGTCCCAGATGAAGTAGGTTCTTGAAGGCCGTCAGGGCATTTTGTACAGCTAGCATCTCTTTTTGATTGATGTGAAGATGCCTTTGGCTTGTGGGCCATGTGCCCTGCATACATTTTCCTGCCATGTGGGCCCCCAGGCATAATCTGATGCATCTGTTAGTGTTTGCCTGGCTGTGGATAAAATGAATGGCTGTCCCTTGTTGTGGTGACAGGCCTGTGCCCACCATCGAAACTCCTGTTGCAGGCAGGGAATGAGTGAAATTAATGATTCCAGGCTGTGGCAATGTTGAGTCCAAACACTTTTTAGATACCATTGTAGTTTCCTCATATGCAGTCTTGCATATGGAATTAGCAGAATGCAGGATGCCATGTAGCCCAGAGCCTGCAGAATTTTTCTTGCAGATAACTGGGGTCTTTGTTGCCATGCTTTCGAAGTAAGAAGTCAGTTGCTTTCGTTTGTCTGGCGTGAGATAAGCTATCTGGGCAGTTGTATTTAAGCTTGCAACCAGGAATATTATCTCTTGAGAGGGTACTAGTTTTGATTTATTTTCGTTTACTGTGTACCCTAGGCAAATTAGTAATCTTTTTACAAATGCCAGATGCTTTAGTAGAATGTCTTTGATCTCTGCTTGAATAAGGCAGTCGTCCAAGTAGGGATATATTTGAATTCCTCTGTCTGCAAAATGCAATTACTGGTGCCAGGCATTTTGTGAAGACCCCGGGCGCAGTAGATAAGCCAAAGGGCAGTGCAGAGAATTGGTAGTGCATTGAGCCAGCTATGAATCTGAGGCATCTTTTGCAAGATTGTCTGATTGGGACATGCAGGTATGAATCTTTGAGGTCCAAAGTTACAAGCCAAGCTTTCTTGCCCAGCAAGGGCAGAAGCTGCTGCAGAGTCAACATTTTGAATTTTGGAACGTCCAGAAAAGTATTTAGAATAGACAGGTCCAGAATTGGTCTCCATGCTTTGTCCTTTCTTGGTACTAAGAAAAGTCTTGAGTAAAATCCTTGACCCTGCTCTTGTGGCACTGGCTGAATAGCCCTCATGTCCATGAGAGATGAAACTTGTTTTTGTGCCTCTGCCCATTGATTGTGTGGCAGGTCTGGCATACCTTTTGCCTTTGGAAGGGTGTGAAAGTGGAACCTGTAGCCCTGAGAGACTACATTTATGACCCATTTGTCCTGGGTGATCATGTGCCAATTCTGTGAAAAAAGTGCTAGCTTTCCGCCTAAGGGTGCTGCCAAAAGATAAATGCTTGGCATTGGCAGAGGGAAGTCATTGGGGCTGTTTCCTATATGGCTGCGATTTGCCTTATCCGCTTTTGGAGGTAGAAGCACCCCATTGTTTGGGTCTGTATGAGCCCTAGGGCTGTTGTCTGCCTCTAGGGTGTCTGTATCTGCCTCTTTGTGGCCTGACTGACATGGGAAAGGACCAATTCTTAGAAGGCCAGTTCCTGCTAAATCTGGGTGGCTGTACCTGTAAGAAATCCTTTACTGTCTGCATAGATTTAGCTTTATCATCCATTTTCTTCAACACCTCTTCTGCCTTAACACCAAAGTATCATGCTGTAATGGAGCAGCCAATAATTTTGCTTTAACATGATCAGGCAGAGTCTGTTCCTCAAGCATGCCTTCTAATGACAGAACCTGTTACAGCGGCCCTGCAAGAGGCCTCCAGTGAATCATAACCACATAGCAAAGTATGCTTTCCCACTTGTTCAGCTGCATGCAATAAATCCTGCATTTCCTTGTTCTCAGAACATTAAGAATTTGTCAACATTTTCTGTTTTAGCAGAGACATTAAGTATTGCTGATATTTAAGCATATGAAACTGACAATTTAAAGCCCTTACAGCCAAAGCAGCAGAAGTGTAAACTTTTTTCCCTCATCTGTCCAGAGCCCTTGAATCTCTATCTGAGGGGACAGGTTTTTTTGCAGTAGTGGCCTTGACCCCCCTTTGGGACCCTGAGAAATAGTTTCTGGGTCAGCAGCAGGGTTTTTATATAGAAATTTATGAGACTCTGGAACCCTGTAGTATCTGTCTGGCTTAACAGGTGCAGGAGGTAAAGAGTCGGGAGACAGGCTAGACTCTGAAAATACATCAACTACAATGTCTAGAACAGGTGGAATAGCAAGAGGTCTGTGCTGAGGTAGGAAAATAAAGTCTCTGAGCCTTTTCTTAGAATGTGAGTAATCTTGGATCTCCCAGTGGAAATGCCCTCTTATGATATACAGGGGTTTCCCCAAAGGAGTAATCCTCAGGAGGAAAAGCTGAAGGAATAGATTCTTCAGCATCAGAATCCTCATAGGGAAGAATAGAGTATCCCTGTTCTGAAGAGGAGTCAGAGGAAATGGAAACCTGATCAGAGGAATCATATTCAGTGTCTTGCCTACGCCTCTTATCAGGAGGGGGATGGGAACCTCTGATCAAAGTAATTAGGTCTTCGGCCATTTTGAGCATCTGTTTCTTAGGCATGGAAGTCTGTCCTGGAGAATACTGCACTTGTTTCCTTGTCTTTAAAACTGTTTTGGTCTTTGTCTTGGATGCTGAAGTTGGCTTGATATAAAGCTGTGTAGCTCTGAAACACCCTCAGAAGCCAATGCCTGCTCAGCGGCTCCGGACCCATCTCAGGGATTAGTTTCCTAAGGCCCAATACCTTGAGTATCCAGAGGCCTAGTTGTCTCCACGTGGGAGTCGGAGGCGGCCTGTGGCTCTGAGGTAGCGGGTGTCAGGGGCTGCGAAAGTGTCTCACTGAGAACCGGCGACTGGCCTAGAAGAGGCTTTGTCGTCGGTTTTGGACCTCTGATGCCTGTCCTTTTCTTTCCTTGGGCTTTTTATGAACTCCAGTCATCGGCTGTGCCGACGGCATTATATAGTTAAACCTTCGGCCAAAGTAATGAAAAGCAAACTCGTACTGATGCTTAATAGTGCGTTGGTTAAATCTAGCACAAAACAGACAACTAGCAACGTCGTGGTCAGGGCCTAGGCAAGTAATACAGTAAGAATGAAAATCCTTATGAGTTATTTGCTTCCCACAAGAAATACAATTGTTAACTTTTTCTGAAATCGGTTTGGAGCAAGAAAGAAGTTTCCCCAACGGGGTACTTAGCTTTATTGAAGACTTCAGATATGAAATTCAATTTCGAAAATCTCAGGAGTCAGCCGACCGGCACTTGCCAACTTGCTTTTGCTTCGGGCACCGCTCAGCAAGAAAGACGAAAGAAAATGGAGTCTGCTGCATCTTTTATACCCCTAGCGCTCTGACATCAGGGAAAAGACTACAGCAACCGATGCCGGACCAGGACTTTGGAATTCAGGCCGACTGCGGGTAGCCTGCCAGCAGGATAACCCAAGTGTAATGACTGCAACAGTGAAACACGATGAACATCGTGTTCTAAAATCGATAAGTCCAGTACTGGATGCCATGAATTGTCTTTTCTGGGTACCAGGAAAAGTCTTGAATAAAAACTTTGTCCTTTTTCCTTTTCTGGTACTGGTTGAACAGCCCCCATATCCATGAGGGACATGACTTGTTTCTGGGCCTCTGCCCACTGGTTTTGTTGCAGATCCGGCCATCCGTTTGGAATTGGCAAAGTATGGAAATGAAATCTGTACCCCTGGGATACTATGTTTAATACCCACTGTCCTGCGTAAGTAACTGCCAATTTTGCATGAAGTGCTAGCTTTCCCCCAAGGGGCTGCCAAAAGGTAAATGCTTGGTGATGGTAGAGGAAAGTCACTGAGTTCTTACTGTAGGGTTGTGCTTTGTTTCCTCCAGTTTTGGAGGTGGAGGCACCCCATTGCTTTGACTTGTAAGAACCCAGTGATTGGTATCTGGAGCCTTTTGGAGCGCCTGGATTTGCCTCGAGTGGCTCTGTTGGACACAGGAAAGGACCAATTTTCAGTAGGCCGGTGTCTAGTGAACCTGGGTGGCTGCACTTGCAAGAAATATTTTACAGTTTGCATAGATTCAGCTTTGTCTTCCATTTTCTTTAAAACCTCTTCTGCCTTATTACCAAACAGAGTATCATGCTGCAAAGGGGCATCCAACAATTTAGCTTTCACATGAATAGACAGATTTTGCTCCTTGAGCCAGGCATGCCTTCTAATCACAGATCCAGTAACGGCGGCCCAACAAGAGGTGTCCAAGGAATCAAAACCACATTAAAAAGTATGTTTTCCAACCTGTTCTGCTGAATGCAATAATTCCTGTTAACTCTATTTTCCACACAATCAGAAATCATCATTTTCTGTTTCAGTAAGCCCATAACATGCGGTTGATATTTAAGCAAATTACACTGGCAGTTTAAGACCCTGATTGCCAAGGTTGTAGACGTATAAACCTTCTTTCCCCATCTATCCAGTGCCCTGGAATCTCTGTCAGAGAGGGTAGGATTTTTGGCTGTAGAGGCCTTTGCACTCTTGGGACCCTGAGAAATAGTCTCAGGATCAGCAGCAGGATTTTTGAATAGACAGGGACTCTAATATCTGTCTGGCTTACTAGGAGCCAGAGGCAGGGAAATCAGGAGCCATGCTTGATTCAGAAAACACATCGTCTAATACAGGAGGTATTGTCAAAGGCCTATGCTGAGGAAGAAGGAAATCCCCAAGCCTCTTTTTTGATTCAGAGAAGTCCTGACTCTCCCAGTGAAAATGTTCCCTTAAAGTATGCAAAGTCTCTCCAAAGGAGTAATCCTCAGGAGATGCAGATGGGATGGATTCCTCTACATCAGAATATTCATAGGGTGGAACAGAAAATTCCTGATCAGAAGAAATGAAAACCTGATGTTAAGATTCATAATCAGTGTCTTGCCTAGGCCTTTTAGCAAGGGGGGGGGGGGGTTGGGAACCCCTGATCAAGGTAATTAAATCCTCAGCCATTTTGATCATCTGTTTTTTTAGACATAGGGGCCTGAGCACGTGGCTCATGCGTCTTTTTTTAGACATAGATGTTTTTGACCTGTTTTTGAGGCTGGCGTCGGTATAATATAAAAATGTTGAGGCCTGAACACACCCTCAGAAGCCGGTGCCTGCTCAGCGGCTCTGGATCCATCCAAGGGAGAGACATCCGCGGGTTCAATACTCTGAGAATCTTGTGGCATACTGGACTCCAAATGGGTCTGGGTAGAGGCCTGCGGCTCAAAAGTAGTGGGTATCAGAGGCTGCGAAAGCATCTCACCGAGTACCGGCGACTGGCTTAAGAGAAGCTTCATCGTTGGTTTTGGACCTCAACGGTCTGTCTTTTTCTTTGCATTTTTTGTGAACACCGGCAGTCGGATTATTAACAGACGACATTTCAAGATAATTAAATCTTGAAACAAAATATTTAGAAGCAAAAATATACCGATGCTTAATAGTGCGTTGGTTAAATCTAGCACAAAACCAACAGCAAGGCACGTTGTAATTTTGGCCTAGGCAATGAATATAGTACAAATGAAAATCCTTATGGGGTATTTACTTCCCACAAGTAATGCAATTATTAACTTTTACTGACATCGGTAAGGAGCAAGAAAAAGTTTCCCCAACAGGGTACTTCGCTTTAGTTTGAAGACTTCAGTTTTGAAACGCGAATGCGAAGATTTCACGAGTCTTCCGACTGGCACTTGCGAACTGCTTCTGCTTCAGGTGCCGCGCAGCAAGAAAGACTGAATAAAATGGCGTCTGCTGAATGTTTTATACCCCTGACGTCATGGAAGAGAAGACAGCAACTGATGCAGGACCCAAGACTTTGTTATTCAGGCCGACTGAGGGCAACTTGCCAGCAGATTACCCAAATGTAATGACTGCAACAGTGAAACACAAAGAACATCTTGTTTTCTAATCACTATATACAGTATTTGTATTACTTCGTTTCTTGGAGACAGATTAAAAAAACTGTACTGTGCACAGTGGGGGAATACATTCAAGCCACTTTTTTTTCACCAGCAGTTATTCAGAAGGCTGGTATATATACTGGTGCTCAGCTATTACACTAGAACCTGTTGCCACAGGCCTTTTATGCAGTCTCAGACTGGTCTTTTGTTTCTCTTTTGGATTTTTTTTTTAATAAAACGTATAGTTTATACTCTGGGTGCTAGAAATTCTGAACAGCCCAATATAACAGTTTACCTTGCAGCCTTGCGTTTAGGATATACATCACCACTAGGATATACATCACCACATTTGCATCTGAAAGTCAAGAATGTGTGTGCCCTTGTGAAACAGAGGAGGTATTTATGCACTCTACAACGTGAGTGAGCATCTCAGGATTTACCTGCGTTTGGTGTGCTTTGATCAAAAGTACAAAGCCAGAGTGATTAAACAAAGCCAAATGTGGTTAAATCTGAAATATCCACAAAGAGGAGTGGATTATTGCCATTATACAATGACAAAGAAATTGCTTACCTTTTTTAACTAATGTTTTTATATAAGGGCACAGTAGTGTTCCTTCATTCTTTCTTGTTTACTGAAGTACTAAAAATATGCATATGGGACTCGTGTTCTCACACTTGCAAAGTACATCAGTGCAGGAGAAGCAACTAAGAATTTTTTTTTATAAACTGCTGGGATTTTACAAGGAGAAGTGCAATTCTGAATGTGAGATGATTAAAACAGCATCAAAAGGAACGGAGCAGCTGAAGACCAAACATAATGCTAGGAAAATCAGGTATATTTCTGACTACTTCTGCAGAGCGTACATGATTTTTCTAATATTTTGCCCTGTCCTCAAGCATAATAAAATAAAAAAAATATGCCAACAGAAAGTCTGGCCGCTCAATGGTACTTCAGTGGTCAGACTTTTCTGTTGGTATATACTTGTTGGGTGGGCTGTTCAGTCTGTGTGTTAATTTCTGAATAGCAATGGGCTATTGTAGAATTGACCCGAGACCTCTTTAAAATGCATACAGCTGTCAAGGTGTGGTACATACAGCAGTTTCCAGTACAAAGAAAACCCTCAGGAAGTTTGTGAGAATCTCTGGCACTTTTTATATTTGGATAGCAAGAAATTACTGAAGAAATCTTCACTCAGCTTTCCCTGCTTGGGACTAGCCAATCAGCAATCAGATGTGAAGTTTGGGGCAGTCAGAGCTGTTTGAAGCTGGCCTGCTTCCTAAGCAAGAAACCACCTATATAGCCTATAGACTGCAGCAGCAGTAGGTATAACCATCACCCCTCAGAGGATCTTGGAAATTAAATTGCCTGTTTAAAAGAAAAGGCTGCAAAGTACATCAGTGGGTTGTGTGTCTTATTCTGGTAAATTTTTTACTTGATGCAAATAACTGCCCTTTGAGAATGCATTCACGACACTGGAGACCTACGGCTCCTTTCCAGGCACGGCTTTGGAATTGGGGGTGGGGTAAATTCTACACTTCTCTGAATGCAATGTTTTCTGTAGAGATGGTGGTCAATACCAGACATTTACACTTGCTGTTGTACTTGCGCCATTTTTTTTCTCAATCAAGTCGGCAGTTACTAGAGGAATAGTTGCAGAGATGCAGCTATAAAGTTAAGGAAAGGAAGAAATTCTGCCATCTTCGACAGGAATTGGCAACAAGGGGTTCATACAAGCTTTGCAAGCAAAAATACTTGCAAAATGTAATGACTCCTTAAGCAACTAGATATAGAAACTGCTCACATCATATTAAGAATATTAACAGACTCACCAGTTCTACGCAACAACCTTGCTCAACATGTATGGCACAACAGACCGAATCCTGACGTCATTATGCTCTAGGAAACTTAATGGTGAAACATTCTAAAAGCTACTAGTCTAATAATGGTCAAGTTTCAAAAATACTGCCACTGCTCAGACAAGCTTAACAGTCAGAAAACGTGGTCTAAACTCCATGAAACTTATACTGCAAATGAATTCTGTGGATATATTGTATACCATATGACATGCTAATCAACAAAGCCAGCTCATCGGCATTAAAGCTATATTCCACAAACACCCCCATCCAATTTAATAGCTACAAATGAACCTATGAGATACTACTACACATTACTGAGAAAATTAACCTTAACGCTGTTATTCATGTCATGAACTACATCAAAATGAACCACCACTCAGCGAAACATTTTTAATTTCGGAGGAATTTTATCAGATATGACAAACCATTAAAGAAACCAGAAAACCTCTACTTTTGACTTCTGGTCTTTCTTTTAATTCCGTTTCTATTGTATTACAGATTATTTCAAACAGCTACACTCTGCAAAACCTGTGGCAGTCAAATTGCAAATGTCTTTTCGCACAAAAGGACTGGTTGCAATACCACTGGCTGCCCTTACTCCTGGACAACTGACTGCTAAAGTCAAATCCTTCCTTCCTTCAAAAAATCCCTCTCCCCTCCATGACTTTCAGACCGCACTTTTTTTTAACCAACCCTGAGAAAGATCTTCAAAAAAATAATCTGCATCCACCTCACTGGCTACATCTCCAAATATCATCTGCTCCCCCCCTAAACATGGGTTTTGCACAAAAAGAAGCACTTCCCCCACACACTGTCAGTCTCACACATACACTTACAGAAATGGACAAAGGAATACTTTCTAGTGTTTTCTTTATAGACTTAAACTGGGCTCTAAAGTTGTTAACCACTCCAGACTCCATCTCAAAGAAACAGACATTAGTCCAGATGTAGCTATTTTTTACATACTACTAAACTAATGAATACATTTGTCAACTTGCTCCTCCACCTCTTCCCAAAGGAGTCAAAGGGCTATGTACTCGCCCTTCTGCTATTCCTAAACTAACCTCAGATCTCCATCACTTTCATGTCTTTCTATACTCAGATAACATGGTTCTGTACAATTCTAATGACCTTCTCCTTTCACTATAACAACCTACAACCCAAAATCATGTTAATACTATACTCTTATTCGGAAATCTAAATGTACCTATTAGAGAAGACAGAGGACCAAGGATTATACTGTGTCCTGCAAGCTATTTTCTTTCCGACTCTGTGGTTCCCCCAAATCTACATGGTCTTGCATCTTCACACATTAACCTTTTCTGGCTTAGCGCATGTGTACAGATTATGACTTTTGTAGTGCTTTGCCCAGTTTAGACATGGTATTTGCACTTTTTGTATAGTCTTAAGTGTGTCTATCCTAAGCTAAAACTAAAATTGGTAA
This sequence comes from Protopterus annectens, assembly GCF_019279795.1. Taxonomy (NCBI): domain Eukaryota; kingdom Metazoa; phylum Chordata; order Ceratodontiformes; family Protopteridae; genus Protopterus; species Protopterus annectens. The sequence goes on along the minus strand of NC_056738.1, from coordinate 341,960,944 downwards.
ACTGATTACAGCTCTACCCTGACAAATTCAAAAATAAAATTTGGAAAGGCCAACGTCTTTTTTCAATGTCTTGTTTCATCTATACAGATTAACTTTCTCCTTACAAACTACACAGGATCTAGGTTCAGTTGCTTTACTAAACTACTACAGTTTCAAGATGCAAACCTTTGCGTGGTTTTCATATACTTTTGTTTCCAGCCAGACAGTCCGACTACCCTTTATCTTTCTCTACAGCTGAACTCCTGCTAGCCAGTGTTAAACTTAATAACTTTAATACCATAACTGTCGTAGCAATATATATCCCAATCTTAGTATACCTGAAAACATCCTATCTTACACCTCTCTCAGACCATCCGTAATGAAACCATCACACTAGGGGACAAACATAGATTGGCTCTCATTACAAACTCCCAACTCTACCACCTGTATAAACATACATGGATTCAAGCAGCTAAATCACTACCCCTACCTATATTAACAACTCTCACCTTCCACAGTCTCTTCTGGATTGGATCTTGGTCTCTCACCTCCAAAACTATCTCAACCCTCACACTCTACCTAATATCCTTAGTGACCACTGCCCTATCTCAGTAACCAGACATACTCCTCATTTCACCAGACTCTCCAAGTTTATCACTTCCTGCAAAATCTCTACATTCAGTCCCCAACTCCTTCATTGACCAGCTCTCGACAATTAACTGGTCTCATCTCACAAGTCTCCCCTTAGAGGACGCTGTCCTCTTTTTTAACACCACCTTTCTTAACATCCTTAACTCTTTAGCCCCCTCCATACAATAAGAATCAAATCAAACACTGCTCCTTGGCTCACCAAATCCACCCGAACCCTAATGAAAAAACGAGACAGAATATGGAAATTGTGGACTAAAAATAGGACCCCTTCTCTCCTACAGACCTATAAAGTACTTAGGAACCAAATAAATAAAATCATCAACAAAGACAAACTAACTTTTATGCAAACCCTCCCACTACCCTAAAATCCAACCCCAAAAAATGCTGGAACACTATCAATCATATACTACATCCTGGAAACTCCTCCCCTCCTAACCCATGCCCAGATAGTTTACAGCGATTTCATTTAACAATCATTTTGACTCAATAACTTCCATTATAAATGCTCTGCCCACTAATAAAAATTGCAATAATTCCACAATCTCTACTTCCCCTCCCTATCCTACGAACTCCTTTTTCCTTAATACCGTCTCAACTAATTATATCAAATCCTTACTATCCAAACTCAAACCCTGCTCCCCCCTCAGCTGATAATCTACCTTCATATTTCCTACAGATAGCAGCTGAACCCCTTGCTTACCCTGTTTCCATCCTCATTAACCGATCTATCTCTGAATCTCATGTCCCAGCAATATGGAAAACTTTCTTTACATTACCTATACACAAAGGTGGTAATTCTTCTGATACATCATACTTCAGACCTATTGCCATACTATCTCCCCTCTCAAAGATTCTAGAGAAATGCATTCACAAGCAGATAATACAGCACCTTCAACATGAGAGCCTTTTAACGCACACTCAACATGGATTCCGTCCCAAACATAGTACTACAACTGTGCTAATATCCTTCATCAATACTGTTTCACTGGCCCGTGACAACAATAAACTTGTCTCTTGTCTGTTCCTCGACCTCGCCAAAGCCTTTGACACTGTCTCCCCCATCCCCTCCTCTTTGACAAACTCTCCTACTTAAACTTCGCTCCTCCCACCATTTCCTGGTTTTCTAGCTCTCTCTCTAACCGCCAACAAGCTGTTAAATGGCATTCAGCACTACCCCCCCCCCATGTGCCAATGGGCGTCCCCCAAGGCTCTATACTAGGGCCACTACTATATTTTCACTAATCTGCTTTACACCTCTTGTCCCCACTCCTCACTCATACAATATGCTGATGACTCTTGTCATCATCATTGCAGATAACCTATCTAACCTCCTTTCTACTACCAAAGCATCCTTCAGCACTATAGAGTCATGGCTTCGAGATAAACATTCTAAACCCTAAGAAAACACAAGCTCCTACCCTTCCTCCCCAAAAACCTCTCCAATCTCAAAACTACATTTTCCACATTATCTAGCTATAACACTATCATTACTGCTGAACCCAACACAAAACTTCTGGGTGTCATAATAGATGACCAGCTAAAATTTGATCTTCAAGTCATTACTTCTATCAAAAAGACTCACCAGAAGCTAGGACTTCTTTATCGTAAGAGACATTTAACCAACACAGCCAGAATAACTCTCTCTCATGCATTTCTTCTACCCACCCTTCTCTATAGCTGTCAATTATTCACAAACCTTTCCTCCACACACATTTCAAAACTTGAAACTACCTACAATAAGGTGGCTAGATTTGCTGCAAACCAAACCTACAAATCACACCACTGCCTATCCCTTAAATAATTGGACTGGCTCGAATTCCCTCATCTGCTCCTATTACACCAACTACAAATTATCCACTCCATCCTCTAACCATTTTACTGCCCAAGCCTTTTATCTATTATATCTAAATATTCGCCAAGTAGGACACTTCGTAGCTCAGAACAAGACTTCCTGCAGATCTATAAACCTAAAACCAAAACAGGATGTCTACTCTACAACTATAACCCAGCTGCAACTTGGAACCTACTACCCCAAGAAATTAGGTCCCTTAAACATTCCAAGCATTTTAAGTTAGCCACTCGTAGATATCTAACAAACAAGTGGTCCTGCCATTGTACACCCCCCCCCGAAACTACCCTACTCCACCTTCTATAACGTCCATTACCAGCATTCTTAAACGTATTAACTTTTTCTACCACTATATCTCTCCACTTCTATTACTCCTCCCTCATCTCCCTATCACTTGTCTATCCTAATAAACTTCTACCTCTCTGTCTTACTAAAATAACTACTTTATTTCTATGCTATTCTATTGTACATACTCTATATATAACCAAATAGGAATTTGAAAGCATTGCTTCCTCTATGCCATTTTTACCCTGTTCCTTTCTGTAGATTGCAGTAAAAGCTATTTTGTTAAATGTTTTTGTACTATTAGCCAATGTTTAATCTTTCTGAAACTGTTTATTTTGTAAAACGTTGTAACACTCTGAGGAGCTCTTCTCCCCGGGTCTCCACTGAAAATGAGCCAAAAGCTCAGTTGGACTAACCAGGTTAACAAATGTAAAATAAATATTATCACAGAGGCATTTGTCTGCGCTGAATTATTTCTAGTACTTTGGTTAATTTGCAGGCAATGTACCGGAAGTATGTAATCTGCATTTCATCTTTTGCATAGCAACATAGTTAAGAGTTCTGGCAGCCGATGCAGTCTACACTTCAAAATAACATGACAATTCCATTATCTTTACCCTTGTCTACATGAATGGAAGTGTGGTATGGATGTTGCACACAAATTCCCATTCATGCACAAATCGAAATTCCTGGGCTACATACTGTGTACCACTCAATTACGAAATCAGGTATCTCCCCTTTGGAGAATACAGACTCAAACCTTGACAACTTTTTTTTGCCACTACCATCAGACCTCTACTGGCCAATCTGCCCCAGCTGCTCCCCATCAGAGGCTAAAGTTGACCAAGAAGGGGCATTATTTAAACAATTAGGGGCAGTTCAGAGATCAGTTTCATTGCGCCACAGCCCCAGTTTTTGTTGTGCCACAGCCCCAGATATACACAACAGGCAAGGCACCACTGACCAGCATCCAATGGGGTGTTCGCAGTGTTCCCTCCAAGCAGCCCTGTCCCTCCCCACTCAGCACAATCAGTGGCCTTGACAGTGTCTAGCAGGAAACTGCACTGCCCAGTGAGCCTCCCCTTTACTCTCCAGGGTATTGGAGTGCTCCATACCTCTTCTCTCCTCCCCCTACATGCCTAGCTTCTCCAATACCAAGCCATTAATCAAACTCTGGTTGCCTGCACTGCAGTCATCTTGAAATCCAATGACAAACGTTCCATTTCTTTCATCCCCTTCAGAGTTTGCTTTACATCTTGCTTTGATGTCTTTACTGGGCGCATTCTAGTGACTATTCTAGTGACTGCTTTCTTCACAGCTAGAATTAAAACCAAAAAGCACTTGCTTTTTTCACTAGTCCCAATATATTAGCTAATCAAGACAGATGCTGGGATACCACATTTAAAGGCCAAACAGCATTATCCAAGCTCTATAATTTGCCCCTTAAATTGTTGTAATTCAAGACACTACCAAACAATGTGTATATGGGTATAAAATCCTCGAAGTCAATATCCCATCAACAAATGCGTACCCTCAGGTTCACTTCAGAATCTTAAAGGAGGGTAAAAATTCTTAAGAGACATTTCAACCAAAAATCTTAATTTCTTCAAGTCATAGTATGTCTGGGGGCAAGGATAACACTCTCCTGATCTGCTTATGGAACTAGTACTAAAGGTCTTCCTTCCAAATATTTTTAAGCTTGCTTCTTTTTGCAGCTTCTTTAAGCATTACTACTTACAATGTTTCACTTTAATGTTCCTGCCTACTTTCTAGCCATTAGAAAAATTGCAGCCATTTACCCATTTGGATGTGGACAATTTTACAGTCTTCAGTTTATCTATTAACTTAATATGGAATTTGGTCTGTATATCATCTATAACCCTACCAGTAAAGTGTCCAGACATCACTTTTCTACAGATACTACAGTAATCCTATACAAATCTTCATACTTTTAGGGCAATTTTCTGTAATACTGCTAATGGAGACACCTCATTTACCACATTAACGCTGGTCTTAAGTCTACCACCAATGCACCTTTGTCTTCCTTGTCCATCCTTCTGTCCTAAAGCATACCTCACTGTGTCCTTTCAGACACTATTTGAATAGCTTTCCATCTATTCTGGTAGTCTGGGTCCAATATCTCATGTAACATTTTAAGGCTTGCTCGTGTCTGAAAGTCTGACACTCCTAACCTTCCTGCTGACACAGAGTTTCATGCCTGTATACATTCTACAATGCTTTTTCTCAATTTCTTGAGAAAATATTTGAGGAAGGAAGAGAAAAACCTAATATGCATCTAATATTCCTAGCAGAACAAGCAAATGGATTGCTTAAATTCTGTAGTATCTAGAAAAAAAAAATTCTGTTTCCCAGATAGACCCTTTCACTTCATTCAAAACAAACACTACGTGAAGCAACACAGAAAAGAGTAATCTTCACATAACACAACACATTAGGTAAAGGATTAAGGTTTTAGTCTTGTGTGTTTCTTATCCAGCAAGTCTACCATACGGACAAAGTTCCAGAATTACTACTTCCAAATCCTTTTTAGGATACGTCCGCTAAATAAACACATCACCCAAATACAGGATCATAAATCCTTACTTATATCTGCATCAACCTATTAGCAAAATAGAGACGCCTGTCTAGACCCTCTACTTAACTGAAAATGCTCATAAAGTCTGCATCCTTTATTTTATTTGTTCCTTGGCATTATAATTCAATGAGGTTAATAAATGCACCTATCTTTCAGGAAAGCCCATAACTCTTAGTACTTCAAATAAATACTACCAGCAAAAATGCCATCAAATGTCTTTCTAATATCCAAGCTTGCAATCAACAATGTTTGGTACTGCTGCTATTTTCCATCAACATTTAAGTCATCATACATGTGGGTTCAAACTGGCAAAACCAGGTGCGATTAAGATTAATCAATGAAGGGAAGGTACAACCTAATACTTTGGTAACCAGCACAGTACAGAACATAGGCCAGCCTGTGAAGGATCCTTGTCTAGTCAGTGAATAACCATGACAGGTTCCACTTATTTCACATCTTGATGGTCAGCAACAAAATCTTTGTAAAACCCTTAGGTATACAAGTCTTTAAACATTACACACTTCTAACGGAAACTATATGGTTTGGGTGTTTCACTTAGAGTCCTAAACATTGTCTACACCTCAGTCAATTTTCTTGCATCAAGCAGTTCCCCCTGATCCTTACCTAAACTTTTTAATGGAAGTTTGCTTATGTACACCCTTTCTTTAGATTTCTTTCACTCCCAATCAATCTCTAACAAAAATGAGCTTCCCAGTATAATCGCCAGGTTTCTCAGAAATCTTTCCTGTTCTCTGAACTATAATCTTGAATCTTGATCTCCCTACTTTGTCTATGACTTGGAAACGAGTACTTTTTATCATTTAGATACTTAAAATTTGAACATGAGTAACCTAACTTTCTCTTCTGCCCGCCAACTCCAGCACTAGTAAGTTCAACTCATTCCTTCTCACATAAAACATGTTCACCTCTGTTTTCAATAGTTCTGAAGATGATCTCAATTTTGAATCTGCCTTTTAAAAAATTATGTAGAAGATTCCTTGTACATATCCCGTACTTTACTATCCAATTCCCTCATTATGTAGAAAGCCAACACCCTTCTAAAAACAACTTGTCTGCTTTTAAATTGTTTCAATTGACAAAAATACAGGTTAGCGCACCATTTTACTTGGATCTTTCCTTGCTGAAATACCCTCTCATCAATGGAGAGTAACCTGACAAAGGAACACAATATAAACACAAAATCAAGACAAAGAAGCTTAGATAATTATATTCAAGAAAAGGCTGAGAAACATAGAAGTCTTAATGCCTCTTGCACATCTGCAACCCCATTAATGTGGTACACAAAGTGCCCTAACAAGTACTAAAATGTATTCCAGTCTCCGGCAAACAAAAACATTTCCTTCCTGTGCTACGATCAAGACTTACCATCTAGAGTTTGTTGAACAATCACTGTTGGGATACACAGACTTACAATCATACAACACCCCCTCTAGATTCCTCTAATGCAAATAGTTTTAGTTACCAGTTTGCATTTCCAACATCTTAAAAGCCACATTCGTAAAAATACTACAGCAAAGCCCTTTCAACCTAACAATTAATACCCAAGGCTGCCTAGCTGCAAATGCCAATTGTCATTCTAATGCATTTATTGCAGTAATACAAAATGTTCCTAATTAACACAACTTGGATTGTTCTCCAAGTACGTAACAAGCCATTAACATTCGGTGATACTAATGCACACATTAACAGCAGATTACTATTCTAGCATTTTCCTCTACAGCTTCAATCCTTAGCTTTTGGTTATACAAGGTACAAACACATTGCAATGTAAAATAAATGAGACATCATACTTTGTTACATCATTTGTCAACTTTATGAAGGGCATTTCCTGCAACACAAGCTGTATAAACAAAAGTTGCCATATTTTCATCCTGTTCAGCCACTGAGTTGTCAGACTATCAGATCTGACCACAGCACAGACAATGAAGCTGAATGAATGAACTGAGCAGTTCCAGGGCTCTGACTGCTTCCCTACCCATAATTCCCTCCACTTCACCACAGTACCTCAGATATCGTTCGCCCAAAAAAGTAATGCATCGCAATCATGTTCAATACCAAATCTAGTATACATGAAAAATGTGGTAGGATTGGAAGACTGTCAGTAAGGACTGCTCACAGACGGTGCTTCACCAGAAGCCCACTTGTGTAAATTCAGAAGGGGGCAGGAGGGAGGTTGAACTGGACTAAAAATCAAACATTGATCTACTGCTATGGTAAAGTACATGAACTTTTTTATCCAGTGTTGCCTATTTTCACCTGATTTAACCATGGGACATATCCCAGCTATAACTTGTCGTACATGGCTGGTATCAAGGAAGGATGTTCTTGAGAATGGTGGAACTAAAGGAAGAGCGTGATCTGGTCCATACATACAGTCTATTATGTGGGATACGAAGGTGTAAACTGTTGACAAAGTTGCTGCAGCACAAATGGCATCAATAGGTAAATTCTACTACAAAAGGCTGTTGACGTGGCCATCGCGCCCTTGTGGAATGAGCCTTAGGCTTAGCTTGTAGAGAAAAGCTCTTTTTATTGTATTAAACAAAAAGAAAAAAATGACATCAAACAACCATTTGGAAAGAGTAACCTTTGCAACTGCTTTACCTAATTTAGCCTGTGACAATTGATCAGACTTTCTGAAATGCTTGGTCTTATGAAGAGCCTAAGTGGAGTATCAACATCTAGCAGTATGCAAATTTGGGGGAAAAAAGACCGATAGGTTTGACTGGTCTCCAAAAATCTGCCCGGCTGATTAACCATCAGAAAAGCTGATTTCCAAGAGAGAAGCTTAAAATCAACTGATGCTGGTTCAAAGAGTGAATGAGTCTATGCCTGAAACATGATAGATCCTGTACCTCCCTGGGATATTACTATGACAGGAGAAAAGTTGCCTTCAAAAGGCCTTTAAGACTTAAGTTACAGAGCTGTCATTCTGCCTTATGTGGAAGCTTGAGATAGCTGCCATTTGCACTTCTATAGTGGAATGCTAGAGCCACTGTGGAAAAACTCATACAAGAATTCCAAAATGGAAGAAATAGGAGCAGAGGAAGGATCTAAACCTTTTCAGAGAGCAAATGGAAGAGGTTTTTCTTTTGGGCTATGGTAGATCTTAGTGGACTGTTTTTGAGATGCTGATATGATCTGGACAACGGAAGTAGGGAGCCTGGCATCTATGGCCAAGGTAAGAACTGGAGAAAAGAATACTTCTTCGTAAAGGGAGGAGTAAACTATACAAGACAGATACCCAAGAAAAAAAGATACTGATTTGGTGAGCCCCTGTAGAAGCAACCAAATTCTTCAGAAGGCAAATAATATCCAAGGTGGAGTGGAGAGAACTGGCGGTAAGAGATGAATCAGAGCCCTGGAACTATGCAGCTTCAAAGTCAGAATTCTCTGTACTCCACCCTAACACCTCAGATAGAATTTGTCCCCATCTACCAAAAATGATTTTATAACAGCTGCAACTAAGGTAAAGGGGGGAAGGGGAGAAGGCATTCAAAACAGGACTGTTCACAGACAGGGAGTTGAGTAAGAGTCGCCCAGATTCATATTCTTCAATTTGGAAAGGGGAAGCAAGCAGGGAGGGAAGTTGAACTGGATGAATCAGACAAAGATAGCTCATTATGTTAAGTACATAACTTTTGTATCCAGTGTTGTCAGTTTTCAACTGATTCAACATGCGAGACAAATTCCAGCCATCTATCTGGGTGGCATCAAGGAAGAATGTTCCTGAGGATGGTGGAACTAAAAGAAAAACGTGATCTAGACTGTACATCCAGCTTATAATGAGACACAAAGTATGGACTGTGGACCAATTCACTGCAACACAAATGTCATCAATGGGAAGCCTTCTAGAAAAGGCTGTTGAAGTAGTTATTGCTCTAGTGGAATGAGACACAGCTTTACCTAGTTTTGGCTCTGAAAATGAAATAAACTGATCAGATTTCCTGAATTGCTTTGTTCTGTGAAGACCAATAATGAGCTCTGTTTCTAACTGTAAAATGCATTTGTCTTTGAATACCTGGGGGAAAATACTGGTAAGTTTACTGACTGATTTATGTTTGCTTCAGATGCAACGTTAAGAGAGAAAGGACACAGTTCTCAGAGAAATCCTACCCTTGTGTAACACCAGATAGGGAGGGTTACAGTATGAAAGTGCCTGAAATTCTGAAAGAAATCTAACTGGATGACGCACGTGCCACCAGAAAAAAAAAAGTCAGGAACTTTATATCTACTGTGGCAGCAGGTTCAAGAGGGGGCTGAGTTAGAATCTGAAGCATAATGGTAATATCCCACTGGGGAAACAGGTCTCTGGTGGGAGGTCTTAAAGTTCCTCTCAAAAAGGCTTTAAAGACATTTAGTGAAGCTATGGAAGTGTCATTATGGCCAATGTGGAAGTTTAAAAAAGATACCATTTGAACTTTGATGGTGGAATAACTGGAGCCTTAGCCAAAAGTCCAGATAAAAATTCTGAAAATAGATGGAACAGGTGCTAAGAAAGGGATCCATTCCTTTGGAAATGGCCCAGATAGAGAACTTCTTCCATTTATGGTATACCGTTTTTGCAGGTGGCATCTGAGAAGCCGATATAATCTTGACAAATGTAATGGGAAGCCTGGCATCTCTGGCTATAGTCAAAACTGGAGAATCATGCAGTTAAGTTTTATGGACTTCTGGTCCAAAGGATGCAATCCAGACAGGTAAGCTGGAAAACCTGGATAATGACCCAACACCCATGGGGATATTCTAGTACAGGCCACAGGAAGGGGAACCATATTTTTCAGGGCCAGAAAGGGGGTAATGAGGATCACTTCGGCCCTGCACTGTCTTGCTTTCTGGATGATCCTGTTCATTAGTGGTAAGGGGAAAAAGCATACAGGAGACCCAGGGACAATTCTGGACCAGAGTATCCCCTCTGTGATAGACCTTCAGGAGAGATCAGGGCAAACTAACTGCTGCAATTTTTGTTGAAAAAATAGGCAAAGTCACAGCAAGGTTAGCCCTAGTGACAAAAAAATCAAAGCTGCTACTGCTGGATTGAAGGGCCACTCAAGAGGTGTCAAAATAGTCCTATTCACTCTGTCTGCTAAAACTCTGGATGATCTCGGGATGTGCTTTGCTAAAAGGAAAAAGTTTAAAGACATCACCCACAGCCAAACCCTCATGGCCTCTCAACACGGCAGAAAAGAATAGGTTCATCCCTGTTTGCTGATGTACCACACTAATGTCATGTTTTCCATTCGTATGGAGATCACACCCTTGGGGGGGAGATCCTGGAATGCCTGCAACACTAGGACCGTCTTAGTCTCCAAGATACTGATTTGATGACTGGCCACCAGGGGTGGCCATGTACCATGGGCCATCCTCCCTTTGAAATGCCCCCTTCCCACTAAAGGGAAGAGTCTGTGGTTACTACCACTACTGGTAGGTCTGTGTGTGTAGAATGGGCGTCCCACAGTTACCGAACAAGATGCAATCCACAAGGAAATGAGTCACCTGCAGATGTGAGTTGAATCTTCGCATGTAATGGGTGAATGTTCTGAGAATAGGGTACTGCTAGAGTCCATTTGAGTACTCATGTGGTGCCTAGCTAGTGGAACCATCAGTACTGTGGAAGCCAGACTTAAGGCACAAGACCAATCTCAGTGGAGGTGAGGGGTAATGAAGCACTCACATGGTAATTAGACTTAAAGATAAAACCCTGGTATAGGGAAGGCAGGCGATCTGTAAGTTGATACTGAGATGGCATCCTATAAATTCTATTTGTTGAGGTGGCATCAGATGACACTTGGGAAGACTTGGTGGTATTCCTAAATCCTGTAACAACTGCAGCTCAAGACCCAGATGGTGTAGCAGCAGATGCTTGGAGGCAGCAGTTAGGAGCCAAATGTTGAGGTAGGGGAAAACCTGGATCCCAACTAGTCACAAGTGTACTGTCACCATTGTCATTAACTTGAACACCCTGAAAACTGTGAAGACTGTGGTAAGACCAAAAGACAGAGCTCCAAATCAGTGTCTTTCATGAAGGACTAAAGAGTCGAGTCTGTGTGCTTCCACTTGCACATCTGTTTCTGGTGGGAGATCAGAAGGTTCAAAATAAGACCACAAGCTAATATAGCATGGGATCTCAAAAGCTTGTGGTTCTGACTGTCCCTTTCAGACAAGATGGGAAGAGGCAGAATCCTGCTGGGATTTGGGTGGAACCATACTGGATGGAAATGTCTTCTTATGCATAGCTAGGACCCTTTATAAAACCTTGAAGACTGAAGCTGCAATCTGTTCTAAGGACCTACCCCTGTCCAAGGACAACAGATATCGCTCAGTGCGATGCTCCTCTAATCTAAAATTTATCTCAAATCAGAGCGGTTGACAGTTGAGGCTCCAGGAGGTAGAGATTGCTCCAAAAACAAAGGTGTCAAGCCATCCCCTCCAACCCCAGCACAGATGCTTCAGCTCAGAGTCTCACCGCAATCCAAATGCATTAGTGTCACAAGAGAGGGGGCTGCTGCTGGGGTTGAAGTAACTAAGACTGTCCAATCCAACGAAGGCACCTTCAGTGGAGGATGAAACCAAAGTGGCTAGTTGCAGTGCAGAGTGGACTAGTACCGAAGAAACAACAGAGATTACGTTGGAATATTAAGTATGTTCCCAGTGGATGGTATGGAGAGAACCCCAATGGCATCTTGAGAAACTTCAGCATCCTGTCAACATCCTGCTCCATAAGGCTTCGGGACAACTAAGAAGGGGCCACAGAGGGTGGTCTAGAGCATCTCTTCTTGGAAAACTGGGAATGAAACCTTGGGTTCACTGGTTCCAGTGAGAAGCAGGGCTAAGAAGCTGTTTGTTCTGACCTCTGAGCAGACTTTGGATTTGGAGATTCAGGCTTCTCCGTTATCCTGATCTTTCTGCTTAGATTTCTCCTTAGGCTAACTTGTCCAACTTTGCAGCTGGAGAAATAGTGGCAGACGATCATGCTGACGCCCCTATGTGAGGGTAGTGTGCCTTTAACAATAATCTTCTACTCTGGAGAGGTCTAGCACAGAAGGAAGCATAAGACTGGCAATCTGAATCCAAATGCGCAGTGCCCAAACACTAAACACAAAGTACCATGGGCGTATGGGGGGGGGGGGTGTCAACTTGTACCCACACTGAACACTTCTTAAATCCTTGAGAGTCTGATGCTCAAAGACACAACACTAATTCTTACAACACTCAAATATTAGACCACCACCACAATGAAACTATTAACATCAGAACTATACTCAGAAAGCTTCTCTAGCTATTTTAGCTAACTTTAGAATAAGTAATGTAGATGCACAATAAACTACAAACACTAAACCACAACTACCTATATATCTGTCTAAAGTGTAAACCTACATCCTATCAAAAAAGGCACTTTTCGAATAAGAATATAAAACTCTCACAGGTTCATAGGTTTATACTAGGCTATCTGCCCTAAGGCATTTATAAGCCTAGCCCAAATTTTTGTGGCTTACGCCACCCCTTATATGAAAAAATACTGTGCCCATTAGTTTGTTGTGCCTCTGTCCAGCAGTGACACAGAGATGAAGTAGGGAAGGAGAAAAAGCTGGAATGCAAAAAGGATGCAAGCAGAGAGGTCAGCCTCGAGAACACATCCAAAGCCTTTAGCAAAAAATGACACCTGAGGTATTAGGGTAGAATACAGGGAATTTTGGGTAGGGAAGGAGTCAGAGCCCTGGAAAAGAAGAAGCTTCAGGGTCTGTGCCAAGTGCCCGATCTGACAATCTACATGTTGAAATGGATGGAGAGAGAACACTGGTTCATACACTAATCATAGCTACAGACAAGGAGAAGCATGTTATATTCTCCCAATGCAGGCTTCTTTTTGGACCCCCTCTCCTTGTTTCAATTAACTGTCATATCTGAGTCTCAACTTTCAAAATTTCACCTAGAGTTAAATGCTGAAGCCCAGATAAACAGTTTCACAGTATGCCCAAAATTATTTTCCCCTCAATATGAAAACCTTCAAATGTTACAAATTAAACATTTGTTAATCTTCTCAAAGCTTCTGCATTTCACACTTATCTCACACCCTCCCAATTAAACAAAGAGGTGAATCTGTGAACTCCTAGCTTGAGTGGAATTGCACACCTCCTGACAGCTGAAGAGTTCTTGCCTGGACAGCCGTCACCTGAGCTAAAATTCAGAGTATGCACTTTTTCAATCCAACTGTAAAAACAAATGTATACATTTCAAACACAATAAAAAAGTTACCACAAAAGTAAGCGAACATTATTCAGCACATCCTCTTCACAACTATAACATTAACATGTCAAACAAGCTCCTATTTAAATAATTACATAAAAAAAGAAGTTATGTACTCACCATAATGTTCCATGTGAGTTGTTCATCTCACCTTCATTCTTACAGATGGGTTCGGAGCCGATCCTCAGCTCCGAGTCAACCTACTACAAAGCTCGAGGTCTTCAGACAGCTCAAGGCCAAGTCCCTATCCCATGATGCACCTTGAGTTACCTCAGATCTTGTTTGCTGCCTGTAATACCATATGCTATTCTATCACTTTTTTTTTTTTTTTTTTTTTAAGGTAAAACCATAGAAAGACAGAGCAACCATGATAAAACTGGTATATCAGTCCTCAAAAAACCCTGGAGGGGGTGGGAAGTAAGAATGAAGGCCAGATGAACAACTCACATAGAACGTTACGGTGAGTACATAACTTCTTTATGTGAAATTGTTCTATCTCGCTGTTCATTCTTACAGACAGGCAGCATCCCAAGCACCATCTTTCTTGGGTGGCTCACGGGAGTATGTTTTTCAGGACTGTAGAACCAAAGGAGGCCCTATCAACTTTGCAATGAGTGATAAAGGTATGAGGTTTTGACGAAGTGGCTGCTGCACAAACATTGTCTATAGGAAGTCTAGCAGAAAAAGCAGAGGGTGTGGACACTGCTCTGGTAGAATGAGCCTTAATTTTGCACTGTAGGGGTAAATTGTCAGCTAAGTGAAAGTGATGCAATCAGATAACCATTTAGATAGTGTTTTTTGCCACTGGCATACCTTTCCTAGAATCTGAGAAGGAAACAAAGTTAAGTTGTTCTAATCTTCTGAATTCTTTGGTTCTATCCATGTAGAATCTGAACTGTCTGTGAAAATCAAGCTTGTGCAGCATATACTCTAAGTTGTTGGTGTGTTTGGGGAAAAACACTGGTAAATCTATAATTTGGTTAAGGTTAGCTTCAGTACAAACTTTAGGCAAGAATGAAGGATTTGTTCTCAGTGAAACTCAGCGTGAAAAAACAAATATGGAGGTTTTATGGAAAAGGCCTGTAGTTCCGATACTCTTCGGGCAGATGTGATGCCTACTAAAAAGATAGTCTTCCAAGACAAAAATTTCAAATCACATGAGGAATATGGCTCAAAAGGTGGAAAAATAATGCATGAAAACATAAAATTTAGGTTCCATGGGGTATAAGGGGATTTCACTGGTGGTATGAGGTGAAAGGTCCCTTTGAGAAAGGCTATGGACAGCTTATGTAACATTATGTCGAATCTCTCAATACAAAGATGAAACTTAGAGATGTTGAAAAGCTGTACCCAAATTGTAGCTGCCACCACTCCTTTGTTGAAAAGCATAGTAAAAAATTGTAATACAGAGGAAATGGGGGCTTGGTAGGGATCAATGTTATTCTGAGAAACCCATATAGAAAATCTCCTCCATTTGCTAAGGTACAACTTCCGAGCAGAGGATTTATGAGAAGATATTAAAATATGCTGCATTTTGTTTGAGAGGTTATGGAACCTGGCTATGTTGGGAATTTGAGTAGCCAAGTCGTCGATTTTAGGGACTGACGGGAGGGATGAAGAGCCCCAGACAAATGCGTCAGAAGGTCTGGAATTGGTTCCAGAATCCAAGGCTCTTTCAACATATGAAGACGAAGGAAGGGAAACCAAATCTGACGAGGCCAATGAGGGGCTATTAGAATGATGGTCCTTCCCACGACTTTTGCTTTATGTAGTACTTTGGGTATCAGGGGAATTGGTGGGAAGGCACAGTGGAGACCTGGCAGCCAATCATGTGTTAAGAGCACATCCCTTGGGAATTTCCCAGAAGAGGAATCAGGGCAAAGTAGCTTCTGCATTTTGTGTTGATGTGGGAGGCAAAAAGATCGCAGCAAGGCTGGCTCCATCTGCGGAATATTCTCTCCACCATCTTTTTTGAGGGACCACTCATGAGTCAACAAAATTGCCCTGCTCAGTTAGTCTGCAATCATGTTGGATTTCCCCAGGATGTGCGTTGCGATCAGAAAGCGCTGGTGAATGTAGCCCACTGCCATACTCTTAGGGCCTCTCGACAAAGGGGATAGGACCTGGTTCCTCCTGGTTTGCTCCAAGTACCAGACCACTGACATTGAATCGCAATTGTCCCCAGAGGGAGAGAGAGTCCTGAAAGTACTGCAACACCAAGAGTACCACTCTCATCTCCAGGACATTGATATGCAGATATGTCTTGCTCGGGGAATGTGCCTTGGGCTGTTCTTCCCTGAAAATGCCCCCCCCCCCAATCAGGGAAGCATCCATGGTCACTGTGGCCGATGGTGAGGGTAGGATAAAGGACTACCTATCATTACCCGAAGAAAGGTTAACCACCACAGAAGACCCTTTTTGCATGTGTTTGTTACAATAATGAGGTGAAACATTGGGAGCTCTTGTTAAGACCATTGTGTGAACTGCAGCCACTGTAGAACCTGCATGTGCAAGCAACCAAATGGAATCACTATTATAGCAGCTGCCATCATCCCTAACAGCTTTAGCACTTCTGATGCTGGAACCTTGTCTCTGGATATGATGTTCTGGATTTGCTGACGAAGTAGTAATATCCTTTCTGATGGAAGTTTTAAAGTGGTGGTGGTGTCCAATTCTGCTCTGATAAAAACGATATGTTGTGATGGCGACAAGGCAGATTTTTCTGAATTTATGGTAATGCCCAGTTGATTGCAAAGAGTAAGAGTGGTATCTCTGCCCTGTTTTAGATGATGCCTGGTGGTGGTGGTGGTGGTGAGGAGCCAATAGTCTAAGTACAGAAACAATTGCAATCCCAGGTGAGCCGTAACCACTGCCATACATTTGGTGAACACACTGGGGTCTGTAGTGAGACCAAAAGGCAGGGTTCGAAACTGGTAATGACTGGCTCCCAACCGAAAGTGCAGATGTTCCCTGGATGGTCTGGCCATTTTTATGTGGTAGTACGCATCCTGGAGATCTATCAAGCACATCCAATTGTCTTTCCCTAAGAAGGGAAGTATCGACTTAAGCGTGACCATCCGGAACTTCTTTCTTGACAGATCTGTTTAGTCTGCTGAGGTCCAAAATACATCTCCAGTCACATCTTTTTTGGAACTAAAAAGAATCTTGAGTAAGTTCCGGATCCTGTCTGGTCTGCTTGGACTGGTTGGATGACTTTCTTAGCACCGTTTGGACCTCCGCTGTTGCTTGTTCCCTGTAACTGGGTGAACGTCCGGGTATTTTGTAGTCAATGGAGGGGGGATGGCGAAGGGAATAAAATATCCGCTGGAAACTATACTTTGCACCCAGTTGTCGCTTGTTATTTTGAGCCAGGCGTCTGGATACAAAGATAAGTAACCCCCAACTGCCTCCGGAGTAGGACAGTCGGGCCTCCTTTCTGGAGCGCTGGTAGGGCTTCCAAAAGAACTGGTCTCTGTCGCCCCAGTTTTGCGGACCCCCTCTGCCGCGAGAGTGGCATCTTCAATTATTGCCACCTCCTTTGCCTCTGGAGGGGGGTTCACCACACATGTCCAAAAAGGCTCCTTGGGCTTTTAGGAACCACATCTTTCCTCCCTTTTAACCCTTTGGGTAGGGTCTAGTAGGGGTGGAAAAACAGACTGACGGCAGACGGTCTTTCTTTCCTGTTCACACCTGGTCAAAGTGTCCTTAACTTTGGGAACAAAAAGGGATGAGCCATCAAAAGGGATGTTGACAAAGGATGACTTAAAGAGCTCCGCAAAGGAACATAAGCGCATCCAGGATCTGGGTCTCCCAAGAGCAATTCCTGTATCTGCTGCCCTACTCGTTCCATCAGCTGCATACGAGATGTGACGCATGGATGAGTTCACTATGGAATTAAGGGGAGCAAGCTGAGAGGCAACTTTGTCTGAAGCTCCTTCAACTACCGTACCCTGAACAGCATCTCCAAGCTCTTTTAGGAGGTCTCTCTGCAGTCTTGTGAAGTGTGTAAGATAGTACAGTGATTGCATGGCAAAAGTCGCTGAAATATACATGCGCTTCCCATATCTAGCCACGATCCTAGAGTCTCTGTTAGGAGGATGGATAGAAGAAGAAGTTTGACATCTCCTTTTTGGTGGCTGCTGCTACCACCATGGCATCAACAGGCACTCCCTTAGTGAGAAAAGATTTATCCTGAGGAGCAGCAATAGATTTATTGGGCCTCCTAGGGACAGGCTCCATGGTGTCCAGAGACTCCCACACCCTTCGTGAGACCAGCTCCATGAACTCATCGAAGGGCAGAGACACCCAAGAGGTGGAGGGTTGAGACCCGAAAGCCTTCAGGAGGACCAACTCATCTTCAGTAGGGTTGGTGGACTTCCAGCCACCCCTCTAATTAAAGATTTCTAATACATCTGCAAAGGAGTTCTCTTCAAAGGGGGACTGTGGGGACCCTTCTGATTCATCTAAGTCGGTGACAAATGTGAGAGACTTCTGCAGGGAGTCTAGATGCTTCCTCTTGCAAATTCTCTTCCTGGGAACCGGAACATCTGGCGAGGTCACGGAAGAGCAAGGGCCACCCAGTGGGGCTTCCAGAGGCTCAGGGTCTCTACGCTTCAAAGGGATCTAGGAGGCAGAAGTGGACACAGGTGCTTTTGGGGAGGAGGTAGCTAGTCCTGAAGTTGTGGATGTCCTGGGGGACATTACTCTCCTCATGGCCTCAAAGGCACCACTGCTCGGATGAGAAGGAACCGCTGGATCCGAAGAAACAACTGATCCCTGTGACACCGGAACAGTGGATTCTGATCCAGAGGTAGGAGCTGAACTCATTCGAGCAGAGGCTCAGAGAGGCAAAAGTTGTAACCAACAGGTCAGTCTGACTATCCTCGCCGGACACGACCAGAGAGTGTCAGCTCCTACACTCCTCAATGGATACAGAGGAAGTCTGAGTAAATGGAACCAATGGCACTAGAGCAGGCATTGGCTCAGAAGGCTCCAAAATCATGATGTCCAACTCCTCCGGCTCCAATGGACCTGTATGGCTTGGAGGAGGAAATTAAGTCAATGCAACAACAGTTTTCAGTTCCAAAACCACTTGCGTCGGAGCCGATAATTTAGCCAACGCCAGTGCCTGTAGCAGCTTCTGCACCACATGATCCACATCCAAACCGGAAAGGCTAATCGAGGACCGAGATGAATGTATGAAGGGTGGTACCGACTGGAGGATAGGGGATTTCACTATTTCGGAGACCGGTTCCAGGACTGGAGATGGGCTCCGTAAAGACAGGATACTCTGCACCGAAGGCTGTGGAGCAGACGTCAACGGTTTCTTGGATTTTGACAAATCAGATGAAGAAGCCTTAGAAGACTTGGGAGACTGGCTAGATTTATTCTAGTCGCTCAAAGCTTCCTGAAAAGAAGATTTTAGAAGTCCTCTATCAATCAGTTTTCTTTTCCTTTCATGTAGTACTCTGCTAGAAAAGGAATGGCAAATAGAGCAGCTCTCTTGCAAGTGCAAGGCTCCGAGACAATAGACAATTTACATGACTGTCACAGACATCTTTTGTCCACACTTTGGACATTTTTTAAACACAGACTTGGGATGTTTGTCTTTTTCTTGGTCAGCCATGTTAAATCCTACAGTACCAAAAATATCTAACTGTACACCAACAGACTATCAAAGAATGCACACGCACACAAATTTTAGCAATCAAAGTACAGACATTAGCCCTTAAAAAAAACAAATGGACTGCATATGAATAAATGTGAGTTAATTATATAGCACACACACACACACAATATCTAACATTTAAAGAAGCTTATGAAACACTATAAAGCTATATAAACTATCCTAATATTTTTATGAAGGCACACCAAAGAAGGGAAAGGGAATAATAAAGGCCTATAAAAAACAAAGGTCAAAGGGAGTACAAGAAAAAGTTAGAAAAGGCTAACAATCTAACAAACTATTAATATTTTAAAGTTTTAAGGTTATAACTATCAATATATTAGACAGAAAATAGTAAATCTTGAGAAAAATATGAAATACTGGCCCGAACTGTGCTAGGAAACCTCTGATCTGTTGCAGTGACAAACTAGATCTGGGGTAATTCAAGGTGCATCATGGGATAAGGACTTGGCCTCGAGCTGTCTGAAGACCTCGAGCTTTGTAGTAGGCAGACTCAGAGTCGAGGATCGGCTCCGAACCCATCTGTAAGAATGAATGGCAAGATAGAACAACTTCACATCATTTAATTATAATTATATAAAGTATTAAGCTCTCTGTAACCATGTTAGACCACAACTATCAGTATGACTTTCGTCCAGGCAGATGTGATCTCCATTTGGCTGCAAACTAGACTTGGAGATGTCACTTTTGAGATATTTGCAAAACTGAATATTCAGATATGCATGCTATTCATAACAAATCAATGTAAATGTCTGCCATGCAGTGCTGGTTAGACACCAGCTATCAGTACAAAGTTTTTCAGGCGCTGTGTATACTTTCAGTTGATGCCACGGAGTCTCTTCTGGCTGAAGTTAATAATGTAATTATGAATATATGTCATTCACTCATATTTCCAGGAAAAAAATTGAGTTACCAAGTACCCCACTCATCTTATGAACCACTCACGACACCTCTGATGACTGGGTATGTGAAATATTGAATTACAATTTGCTGCTCATCTTTTCTAAAGGGTGTCCTTCAGTGAAGACCGTAAGTGAGCTACCTGTGTACATCCAATATATGCAAAGTGTTTTCCCCAGCTACCAAAATAAAAGGGAATACAGAGGAAGATGGATGGGTTGTGAAAGGCTGGTTTCAGAAACCACTTTTGGAACAAAGGAGGAATGAGTCCTCAAGGTAAACCTGTACTTTTGAAATGTAAGGAGAAACATATAGTGCTTGAAGTTCTGAAATTTTCCTTGCCATAATAGCTACTGAGATGATGGTTTTCTAGGACAGGACTTTTAAACCCTGTAGATGTGGACAGTTCGAACAGAGCTTTGGACAACACTTCCAAAATTAAATTCAAGTCCCATGAAGGAGCTAGCCCCTTGATAGGTGGATGCAACAGGAAAGTCCCTTTAAGAAAGGCTTTATAATTTGTAAGAAGCCAATGAGGAATCTTGAAGCCACATGTGAAAGGACAAAATAGCTAGTAGATGCACCCGGACGGTAGAAAAACTGGAACCAGAGCTAAACAAGGATGACAACAAAAGTAAGCAACATCCAACAGAAGCGGAAAAGGGCTCCATGGTCAGAGACTCGGCCCACAAGGCAAATCTTTTCCATTTATCACAATAAACTAAACACCGAGGACTTCTGAGAAGCTGCGAGTATAAGGTCCACATGAGAAGCTGCATCTCTTGCCATCATAGGACCTGGGGAAACAAAGTCATTAACTCCAGGTTGAGAATGTTTGGCTGAGACTCTCTGGAGGGTGAATAATGAGATCCGGCAGCAGACCAAGGGAAGGTTCCTTCAAGTAAGGTTTGAGGAGGGGAACCATATCCATGCCTAGGCCAAAAGGAAGCGGAGGATGAATGACCTTGTACCGAACTGCTTTCTGTTTTAACTTGGTTATAAGCAAGACCTGGTGATGGGTATAAAGTAAATCTGATGCCAGTGATGACAGATCATCCCTTGGGATCAGTTCTTGAGGAAGAGTGGCAAAAATAACTGCTGCATTTGGTGCTCTGAATGAGTATGACTAGTTTGCAAAAGAGTGTGTGTGCCCTACCGACCAAATATCTTCTCTGCAATCTCTGGATTCAGGGACCACTCGTTAGGCAAAGTACAGTTTTGTACCTACCATAAATGTAGATGTCCGAGAGGTATGCATCTGCAGTCCTAACAAATGGGTTGTCCTGGCCTCAGGCAGCCCTTGATCGGCGGATTCCAAAGTCTGGGTCTGGCCTCGGCTGATGTCGCACTTCACCCGACGTCATAGCTGCAGTTCAGCGGGTATAAAGGCATCAGCCGACGCCATTTTACTCAGTGCTTCTTGCCCCAGATGCCAGGTGCCCTCTAGGAAGGCTAAATTTGGATAAATGCAAATGTTTCCAAACAATAGAGAGCAAATAGAAATAAACATGTATATACATATATACAAACAAATACACCATAATAGATTCCCCCAGCTAGCTACAAGATGGGCAAAAACCCTAGGAGTACCACAGAGGGGAAGGAGGGTGGGTAATCCTGACTGCAGATGCATACCTCTCGGACATCTACATTTATGGTAGGTACAAAACTGTACTATGTCCTTCAAGGATGCATCTGCAGTCCTAACAAATGGGTAGAATACCATAGCCAAACTGGGGGAGGAGGCATTAAGGAAGCACTAAGAGTTTATGGTGTAGTTAAGATCCCTTGCAAAACAGCAGTGGCAAAACCTGCTCGGGATCTGGAGTATAAGGGTAGATTATAATGCTTGGCAAATGTATGCACGGAGCTCCAAGTAGCAGCCTCTAAAATGTATTTGGTAGCCACTCCTCGTAAGAAAGCTGTAGTAGTGGCTGTAGCCCTTGTGGAGTGAGGTCTGATGTTTTCTGGAGTTGCCTTTCCATGAAAAGAGCAACAAAATCTAATGCAATTTCCTATCCATTTTGAGATGGTTTGTTTTGAAATTGCTTTTCCTTCCATTCCTGTTGCATATGCTACCAGAAGCTGGTCAGTTTTTCTATTGTTCTTTGTTCTGTCCAGGTAGTAGCGCAATTGTCTGTGTACATCCAAGGTATGCAGCAATCTTTCCCCCCTGTTCTGCGGGTCGGGGAAGAATGTTGGTAGGTGTATTGCTTGGTTTAATGATACCCTGGAGACCACCTTTGGCATAAAAGTAGGATTAGTTCTCATGGACACACTATCCTGATGGAAGATAAGGAAGGGCTGTACTGCCATTAATGCCTGTAATTCAGAAACCCTTCTAGCTGAAGTGATTGCAAGCAGGAATGCAGTTTTCCAAGATAAGAACTGTAATTCTTCTGTTGCTGCTGGTTCAAAGGGGGGGGGGGGGAGTGTCAACTTTTCTAACACAAAGTTCAAGTCCCATGTAGGCAATGGTGGTTTCCTTGGTGGCTTTACATTTTTAATTCCTCTGAGAAACTGCCTGAGTAGAGGTTGAGAAAAGACTGGAGGATCCATGTTGTATTCTGCTGAAATTGCTGATGCATGAATCTTAATGGAGGAGTAAGACAGACCATTGTGGAAAAGCTCTGCTAAGTATTCCAGGATGTTAGCTATGTTTGCCAATGATGCATCTACTCCTTTTGTTGCACTCCAAATGAGATATCTTTTCCATTTTGCTGAATAAGTTTTCCTTGTTGAGGGTCTGCGAGCCTCCAAGATAATGTCTTTAACCCTTTGAGATAAATCTGGGTTATCTTGCCTTGTGTAATGTTCCAAGCAGCTAGCTGCAGTGTTTTCAAGTTTGGATGCAGGATTTTGAAGTTGTTCTGTGTTAGCAGTAGAGGTAAGTAGGGGTAGAGGCCATGCGTGTTCCCGGGACATACTCCTCAGTAGCGGGTACCAATGTTGCCTCGGCCAGTCTGGAGCTATCAAGATGATCCTCGGGTGATCTTCTTTGATCTTCAGTAGCACTTTGTGCATCAAAGGAAGAGGTGGGAATGCATATGCTGTCAGGTTTTCCCAACTGAAGGATAGGGAGTCCACCTTCCAAGCAAGTGGGTGGTATGTCCTTGTGCAGAATTTTTTCAATGGGTGGTTGTGTGGGGATGCGAACAGGTCTATTTCTGGCAGTCCCCATTTCCTTGTGATGGCTTTGAAGATGTCTGGATGCAGCATCCATTCGTGGGCATCCGTGGTGGTTCTGCTTAAGATGTCTGCTAGTACATTTTCTTTTCCTGGCACAAATATGGCCTGGAGTTGAATGTTGAGGCTCAGGGCCACATTCCAGAGGTCCATTGCCATCCGGCATAGAGGATATGAATGTGTGCCTCCCTGTTTGTTGATATACCACATAACTGTGGTGTTGTCCGTCCTTATCAGCAAATGACCCTGTTGAAGAAATGGTCTGAATGTCTGAATTGCCTGTTTTACTGCCAGCATCTCTTTTTGATTTATGTGTAGGTTCATCTGGTCTTGAGTCCATAAGCCTTGTATGCACTTGTTTACCATGTGTGCCCCCCAACCAAGGTCTGAGGCGTCCGTGGTGATAGTCTGGCTTGGGTGAGGCCTGTGGAAGGGCAGTCCTTTGTTCAATTGACAGGCCTGGGCCCACCACTGGAATTCTTGCTTCAGGCATGGAATTATTGGAATTTGGGTTTCTAGGCTGTGCTTGTGCTGAGACCATAAATTCCTCAGGTACCATTGCAACTTCCTCATATGTAGTCTGGCATGTGGAATTAATATTATGCAGGATGCCATGTAACCCAGGGCTTGCAGGATTTTCCTTGCTGTAAGCTGGTTCTGCGTTGTTAATGCCATGAAGGTGAATAACCTTTTTCAAATCTTTTGTTAATTTGTCTTTGCTGTCCGCTTGTAACAGGCAGTCGTCCAGATATGGATAAATTTGAATTCCCTACAGCCTGCAATGAGCAATTACTGATGCGAGGCATTTCGTGAATACTCTGGGCGCAGTAGATAAGCCAAAAGGCAATGCTGAGAATTGATAATGCTCTGATCCTGCAAGAAATCTGAGGTATCTTCTGCAATTTGGTCGTATGGGGACGTGCAGGTATGCCTCCTTGAGATCCAGAGTCACCAGCCAAGACTCCTTGCCCAGCATGGGAAGAAGTTGCTGTAGGGTCAGCATTTTGAATTTCGGAACAATGAGATATGTGTTTAGAGCGGACAGGTCGAGGATAGGTCTCCATTGGTTTTCCTTTCTTGGTACCAGGAAAAGTCTTGAATAAAATCCTTGTCCTTGTTCCATAGCCAGTACCTTTTCTATAGCTCTCATCCTTAGTAAATGGTCTATTTGCTGTAGAGCGTTTGTCCTTTGGTTTGGAGGAAGGTTTGGCATTCCTCTCTTCCTTGGAAGAGTATGGAAGTGAAACCTGTAGCCTTTGTCTATTGTCTGTAAAATCCATTTGTCTCCTGTAATGTAATGCCAATTTACTGAAAATAAGGCTAGCTTTCCGCCTAAGGGTGCTTCCAGTTGTTCCCTGGTAGGCGGTTTCAGAGCCAAGTCACTGTGATTGTCCTGTGGACGTGGTAGTGGCTGGATCTGTGGCAGTACTTCGCTGGCTGTTAGGCTGCCACTGGCGTCCCTGTAGGCACCTCTGGATTGACCTCTGCCTCTAGGGCGTCTATTTCTGCTTCTCTGTGCTCTGGTGGTGTCTGGAAAGGACCAATTCTTGGAAGGCCAGTTCCTACTAAACCTCGGAGGCTGGACCTGTAAGAAATCCTTGACTGTCTGGACAGATTTAGCTTTTTCTTCCACCTTCTTCAACACTTGCTGTGCAGGGGAACCAAACAAACTGTGCTTTTCCATGGGAGCATCTAGAAGCTTTGATTTTACATGGTCTGGTAAGGATTGCTCTTTTAACCATGCATGCCTTCTGATCACTGTACCAGTCATAGCTGATCTAAAGGAAGCCTCCAGTGCATCATAGCCGCATTTTAAGGAATGATTACTGACCTGCTGAGTGTTATGCACCAAATCCTGAAGGGACTTACGGTCTAAAGGCTCAGGCGAGGACAGTTTTTTAGTGAGCTGATCTAACAGAAATTCCTGATACTGAATCATGTGGAATTGACAGTTTAAGGCCCTAGCCGAAAGAGTAGCAGAAGTATAAACTTTTTTACCCCATCTCTCCAATGCCCTAGATTCTCTTTCAGAGGGGAGGTGATTTTTGGCAGAGGCAGCTGCTACAGCTTGGGGCCCTGTGAAATAGTTTCAGGATCTGCAATAGGAGCCTTATACAAATGATAATGTGTGTCCGGAACCCTGTAGTATCTGTCGGGTTTAGCAGGGGCCGGAGGCAGGGAGTCAGGGGCAGTACAAGCATCATTAAATGCATCATCCACAACTGTAAGTACTGGAGGAATAGCTAAAGGCCTATGCTGTGGTAAATGTAAAAATGTCCTAAGCCTTTTCCTAGAGTCTGAAAAATCCTGGCCCTGCCATTGAAATTGTTCCCTCATAGCATGCAAGGTTTCCCCAAAAGAAAATTCCTCAGGAGGAGAGGCAGAAGGTATGGAATCCTCTGCATCAGAGTCCTCATATGGAGAATAAGGGCCTTCTGGAGGATTTGTATTTTCTGAATCATCAGAGGAGTAATCCGAAGAAACTGGCTCAGGGGGCTCTGCTCTAGGCCTCTTCTCTGGAGGTGGGTGAGAGGCCCTGTCAGGGTGAGACTGGGTTCCCCTGATCAAAGAAATGAGATCCTCTGCTAGACTAAGCATTTGAGTACTAGAGCTAGGCCTGTGAGAGGGGGTTTTAGCAGGCACGGCATTTGAAGACTTAGCTGCTTTAGACCTGGCAAAAGCCTTAATTGACATGGATGCAGGGGGCCTAGCAGCTCCACGTGCAGGAGTAGATACATCTAAGGGGATAGTATCTGATAAATCCTGAGAAACTGTAAGAGTAGGTGGATTTTCCGTAGCAGATTCAGCCAAGCTGGAAGAGGCCTCGGTAGTAGGAGGCATGCTTTCGGCCGAAGGAAGAACCGCGGACTCGGTTTCAGCCGAAACCGAGACACTCGCGGTTGGCTTAACCGCGGTTTCGGCTGAAACCGTGGACCACGAGTGTCGGTCCTTTTCCTTACGCTTTTTAGCTAATTGTGAAGTCGGAGTCTCCGACGGCATGATATAAGCAAAAGCGGAGCCGAAAAACTCCTCTGCAAACTCCGACCGTCTAAGTGTCCGTCGGTTGAAGGAAGCACAGGCTAGACAAGCTGCTACGTCGTGGTCTGGGCCTAAACAAGGTAGGCAGTAAGAGTGGAAATCTTTATGAGGTATTTGTTTCCCACAAGTTAAACAATTATTCACTTTTTCTGACATCGGCTGAGGCAAGAAAGAGTCCCCAATGGGGTACTTAGCTTTTTAGAAGTCTTCGGTAGTAGCAATCTCTGGTTCTGACCGACCGGCACTTGCGAACAGCTTCTGCTTCGGGCGCCACGCGGCAAGAAAGACTGAGGAAAATGGCGTCGGCTGATGCCTTTATACCCGCTGAACTGCAGCTATGACGTCGGGTGAAGTGCGACATCAGCCGAGGCCAGACCCAGACTTTGGAATCCGGCCGACCAAAGGGCTGCCTGAGGCCAGGACAACCCATTTGTTAGGACTGCAGATGCATCCTTGAAGGACATCAAGAGGTTTCTGCTGATCCTGGCCACTAGACAGATAAATCTATCAGTGATGTGTGTTGTGGTGAGAAACTGGTGCAAGACGATCACCCATTGCCACACTCAGCTTCGTGACAAAGCAGACTAAACCTTGTTCTCCCTTATTTATGCAAAAGAATCCGGTTACTGCCCATCTGTACATTTATCACTCCCACAGGAAAATCCAGTAGTTTCTGTAAAACAAACTGCCCTTATCTCCAGGACATTTATAAGAAAACAAGCCCCAAAGTCTGACTAAAAACCTTATGCAATTCTACCTTTACAATGCCCTCAACCCCCCAAGACAGGATAAGTCTATGGTCACAGTTGCTATGAAGAGGGAACCTGGAACAGTCCTGTAGACCAGAGTGCATGTGTTGTGTGTCTTTAAGAAGCATATCAAGGACTGAACATGCATATCTAAATGCCAAGCATGTGGTATTTCCAGTGCCACTTTGAGTTTAGCCACAGAGCAAGCATGTATGATTGCAGTAGTTTTTATGCAAGTTAAAGTTAGTAAACTTCTATCGTGATGTGTTTGTATACAATAAAGCTGCTTGAACAGAAACCACGAAGACTCTTCTATTGTGCCCAAAGTAGAAGAGCTACAACTCTGCCTGTGGAGATCAGCACAGAATGAAACTACCATGGCAAAGAAGTCCAGCATAACTGAGTTAACACAACAGGGGTGATGGATTTAAATTTCTGAGACCACTTGTGCCTGAAGCAGCCACTGTGCAATTCTCACATGGTATTGAGCGAATTGCACCATTAATATTGATGGCAACACGAGATCCAATAGCCTCAAAACCAATCTCACCCGATGGCGATCAAGCTACAGAAGATTTTGTACTTCATTTCAAGGATAAAATTCTGTCCTGTGGAAGAGAAATCAGGACTACAGTCATGTCCAATCATCATCTTTGAAAAACTAAACACGGGGGGGATTTAGATTAGATTTTCCTAGACTGAGATATGCCTATGGAAGCACATAGTTGGAGTCCTTGGCTTGTAGAAGAGACTCTTTTGAAGAGGCAACCAGGAGCTAGTTATCCACACAATGGAATATCTTTAATCCCAGGAGATGAAGATGGGCTCCTACTACCGCCATGCATTTGGTGAACACCCTGGGGGCTGAGGTGACACCAAAAGGCAGGGATCTGATTTGGTAGTGACCGGCTCACAAGTGTAAGTGCAGAAATTTCCTGGACGACGTTGCTATTTTTATGTGAAGGTATGCATCCTGGAGATCTGCAGGGCACATCCATTCATTCGATAGGCCGGGATCTCCTCTGTTGCATGAGCTCCAGGATCTCTTCAAACAAAGTGACCTCAGAAAGGAACTGTGGGGATCCCTTCTCCATCCTTCAAGTCAGTATATGAAGTGACCAAGAGAGTCCAGATGTTTCCTCTTGCATGTCCTTTTTAGACAGCTCAGAGGGATGAGGATCCCGAATCCTCAGTCTCTATGCCAGGGCAAAATGCTTGAGGCCAGTGGATCTTCTTGTACTGGAGGATACTCTTGCAGGAAGTCAAGATAAAATGAGCGTCAATGGGGGAGCAGCAGTCAGTGGAACTTGTGGATACGCCTGTGTGGAGAAGCAATGATCCCTCCCAGCACTCAAAGTCGCAGCAACCTCTAATGCAGAGGACACTGATCCCATGGTCAGAGTGAACTCCTGGGAGGAATCCTCTGCACCAAGAGGGGATTAGACCCAAAGTGAAAGCAGACAACTCAGACTGGAACAAAAGCAGGCACCCACCACAGTGCTCTGGCTCTAATACTCTGGCACCAAATCTGCCAAGTTCAAAGCAAAGTTGGACCAAAAAAACCCAGAGCCAATTGAACTTGCACCCAAGGGCTCTCAGCCAGGGGATCTGGTTGACAATATGAATCCAAAAGAAATTAAAGTTATGTACTTACCATAAAGTACAGTTGTGTACACTTAACAGAAATGTAGATGTTAAGAGTGTATTCACTGTTGTAGTCATCACACTTGAGTTATCTGCCTGCAGGTAGCCCCTCAGTCGGCCCAAATACCAGTGTCTTGGGATTTCTGTGTCAGATGCTGTCGCCTCTTCCATGACATCAGGGGGTATAAAACATGCAGCCGATGCCATTACATCAGTTCTTCTTGCCCCAGATGTCAGGAGCCCCCAAAATAGGAAGCAATTACATGGTGTTGAACACCTCCAGCAAAAAGTAAATACCATAGCCATAACATATGGCCAAAAAGAGGGTAGGTGGACCGTCTACAAATGCCAGGCGGCTGGAGGGAGGGTAAACTACAGTTGTGTACACTTACCACAAATGTAGATGTTAGAGTGTATTCACTGTTGCAGTCATTACATTTGGGTTATCTGCTTGCAGGTAGCCCTCAGACGGCCTAATTAACAAAGTCTTGGGTCCTGCGTGGGTTGCTGTCCCTTCTTCCATGATGTCAGGGGTATAAAACATGCAGCCAACGACATTACATCAGTTTTTTCTTGCCCCAGATGTCAGGTGCCCCCCTAATGGGGAGCAATTAAATATAAAAGTACAATGATATACCTCCAACACAAAAGCAAATACACCAAAAAGGCTTTTAAGCATAGTAAAGTAGAGGTATAGCTAGAAGTTAAAGGGCTGGAGGGAGGGTAACCAGGACTGTAACAGTGAATACACTAACATCCACATTTATGGTAAGTGTACACAACTGTACTATGTTCTTCGTGTTTCACTGTTGCAGTCATGACATTTGGGTAGATTCCCAAAGCTATGGTTGGGAGGAGGAATTTAGATAGCATTAGGACCAGCTATAAGGCCCTGCAAGACTGCAGTGGCAAAGCCAACTCTGGATTTAGAGAAAATTGGCAAATGATGATGCTTGGTGAAAGTATGCACAGAACTCCAGGTAGCAGCTTCTAGGATGTCCCTGGTAGGGACGCCTCTGAGAAAGGCTGTAGAGGTAGATGCAGCCCTTGTGGAGCGAGGTCCGATCCCCTGGGGGATAGGTTTTCCATGGTGCTTATAACAGAAATTAATGCAATGGCCTATCAATTTAGAAATGGTTTGCTTTGAAATAGCCTTCCCCTCTGCCCCTGCAGCAAATGGACCAGCAGTTCAGATTTCCTTTGAGGTTTAGTCCTGTCCAAGTAGAATCTAAGTAGTCTGTGCACATCTAAGGAATGCAGTATCCATTCTCCTTGTTCTGTGGATTGGGAAAGAAGGTTGGCAAATAAATAGACTGATTAAGAAACACACCGGTTACCACCTTGGGCATGAAGGATGGATTTGTTCTGAGGGACACCCTGTCCGCATGAAAGATGATGAAAGGCTCCACTGCCATAAGGGCCTGTAATTTAGATACCCTTCTAGCTGAAGTGATTGCTAAAAGGAAAGTGGTTTTCCAAGAAAGAAATTTTAAGTCTGCAGTAGCAGCTGGCTCAAAAGGAGGTAGAGTGAGTTTCTCCAAAACAAAGTTAAGGTCCCAGGCTAGAGTTGGAGCTCTTCTGGGTGGCCTCAAATTTTTGGCCCCACTGAGGAACTGCTTGAGCAGTGGATGAGAGAAGAGGGGAGGTTCTGTGCTATAATGAGCTGAAATAGCTGAGGCATGGATTTTAATGGCGGAAAAAGACAGGCCCTTGTGAAGCATCTCAGTTAAGTATTGTAAAATCTGAGGTAAATTGGGTGCTGCTGTGCTCATCCCTTGAGATTGGTTCCAGGCACAGAATCTTTCATTTTTCAGCATAAGATTTTCTAGTACCAGGCCTCCTTGTCTCTAAAATGATATTCATCACATGTTTACTGGGGGATGGTAGAAGAGAGATTATGAAATTAGCCAGGCTGCAAGTCTCAGTGTTAGAAGCGGAGGGTGCAGAATCTGGTTCTCCTGCTGAGACAACAGGGAAGGAGTCTGAGGCAGGTACCACAGGGATAACCATGAGACACTGCGCAGGAGTGGGTACAAGTGCTGGCGTGGCCAGTCTGGAGCAATCAAAATCACCCTTGGTTTGTCCCGTTTGATTTTTAGTAGTACTTTGGAAAGCAGAGGCAGAGGGGGGGAAGGCATACACGGATAGGTTTTTCCAGCTGAAGGACAGAGCATCCACTTTCCAGGCTTGCTTGTGGGGAGTCCTTGTGCACAATTTCTCCAATTGGTAGCTCTGGGGAGAGGCAAACGGGTCTATATCTGGGCTCCCCCATTTGCTCGTCAACATGTTGAAAATCCTTGGTTCCAGCTTCCACTTGTGTGGGTCAATGAGGTTTCTGCTTAGTTCGTCTGCCAATGTATTTAATTTTTCTGGCAGGAATTGAGCTTGTAGGTGCACTTGGTAGCTCAAGGCTATGTTGCACAATGCCATGGCTAGTCTGCAGAGGGGGTAAGAATGTGTACCCCCCCCTTCTTGTTTATGTACCACATAACAGTGGTGTTGTCTGTCTTTACCATAAGCAGTCCTGGAAGAATGTGGTCCTTGAAGGCTGTCAGAGCATTCTGTACAGCTAACATTTCTTTTTGATTGATATGCAAGCGCATTTGACTTGGGTTCCACTTGCCCTGAATGCACTTCCCTGTCAGGTGAGCCCCCCACGCATAGTCTGAAGCGTCTGTTAGGGTTTGGGCGGCAGGGGGTGGTGTGACAGGTAGTCCCTTGTTTTGGTGGCAGGTCTCTGCCCACCAAAGGAATTCTAGGCGTAGGCAAGGTATGATAGGAATCATTGCTTCTAGATCCGGAGAAGGTTGACACCATAGGCTTTTTAGATACCACTGTAGTTAACTCATATGCAGTCTTGTATATGGAATTAGAAGAATGCAGGAGGCCATGATCCCCAAGGCTTGCAGTATTTGTCTTGCAGATATAGCATGGTTTTTGTGGCCACTTGTTTGAAGTAGGTTGTCAAATTAATTTGTTTCTCTGGCATGAGGTAAGCAATCTGGGAAGTTGTACTCAAGCTTGCTCCCAGGAATATAATTTGTTGACAGGGTACCAGGTGTGACTTCTTTTCGTTTATGGTGTACCCCAGACAAGTTAGAACCCTTTGTACAAAGGCCAGATGATTCAAAAGTATGTCTTGGCTTTCTGCTTGAATTAGGCAATCGCCCAGGTATGGGTATATTTGAATATTTCTTTGTCTGCAAAATGCAATAACTGGAGCTAGGCACTTTGTGAATACCCTGGGCGCAGTAGATAAGTCAAAGATCAGTGCAGAAAAAGTACAGTTTTGTACCTACCATAAATGTAGATGTCCGATAGACATGCAACTGCAGTCATAACATGTGGGTTGTCCTGCCTCAGGCAGCCCTCGGTCGGCCAGATTCCAAAGTCTGGGTCCAACATCGGCTGATGTCGCATTTCTCTCTGACGTCAGAGCAGCTGGAGTACATAAGCATCAGCCAACGCCATTTTCTTCAGTGTTTCTTGCCCCAGATGCCAGGTGCCCTCCAAGGAAGGCTGTAATGAAATTGGAAGACAAAAACAGGATTCCAAACAAATAAATGAGCAATAAAACAAATACACCATAACAGATATCCCCAGCTAAGAGTAACAGGGATAGGAGTGGACCCTAGGCAGAGGGGTATGGAGGGAGGGAAAATCCGTCTGCAGTTGCATGTCTATCGGACATCTACATTTATGGTAGGTACAAAACTGTACTATGTCCTTCAAGAATGCAACTGCAGTCATAACATGTGGGTAGAATACCATAGCTTAGCTGGGGGAGGAGGTATGCTCTAGGAAAGAGATGGTGTGGCAATCAAACCCTGCAGGACTGCCGAAGCAAAGCCTACACTGGATCTGGAGTATAGAGGGAGACTGTAGTGTTTGGAGAATGTATGCACGGAGCTCCATGTAGCAGCTTCTAGAATGTCCTTGGTAGGCACCCCTCTTAAGAATGCTGTAGAGTTGGCTGTAGCTCTGGTGGAATGTGGTCTGACATTGGCTGGAACAGTCTTTCCATGAAAGGAATAACAGAATCTGATGCAATGTCCAATCCATTTAGAAATGGTCTGTTTTGAAATTGCTTTTCCTTGGACTGCAGGGGCGTAAGCTACAAACAGTTGTTCAGACTTCCTTCTGGCCTTGGTTCTGTCCAGGTAGTATCAAAGTTGTCTGTGAATGTCCAAGGTATGCAACAGTCTTTCCCCCTTATTCTCAGGATTGGGGAAGAAAGCAGGCAGATGAATGGCTTGATTTAAAGAAACCCTAGATACCACCTTTGGCATAAAAGTAGGGTTGGTCTTTAATGAAACCCTGTCTCTATGAAAAATAATAAAGGGTGGTATTGCCATTAGGGCCTGTAGCTCCGAAACCCTTCTTGCTGAGGTAATTGCCAACAGGAAAGCTGTCTTCCATGAGAGAAATTGCAAGTCAACTGAAGCTGCTGGCTCAAATGGAGGTAGAGTCAGTTTTTCTAAGACAAAATTGAGGTTCCAGGCTGGCACTGGGGCCTTTCTTGGTGGCTTAATGTTCTTGATTCCCCTGAGGAATTGTCTTAGTAAGGGGTGAGAAAACAGGAGGATCAGTGTTGTATCTAGCTGAAATAGCAGATGCATGTATCTTTATGGAAGAATATGAGAGGCCGTTCTTTAACATATCTGCCAAATATTCCAAGATGATTGGGATGTTCAACAATGATGCATCATGTCCCTTGCTGGTATTCCAATTGCTAAATCTTTTCCACTTTGCTAAGTAAACCTTTCTGGTGGATGGTCTTCGAGCCTCTGATAGTATCCGCTGAACTTCCTTGGAGAGAGATAAGCTGAAGTTATTTATGGGATCTCCCAGGCTGTTAGCTGCAGTGTCTGAAGATTTGGGTGCAGTGTTTCGAAATTGTGTTGAGTCAAAAGTAGAGGCCACTGGGGGAGGGCCCACCTCCTGGTGTGACATATGCTCCGTAGCAGTGGGTACCAGTGTTGTCTTGGCCAATCCGGAGCTATTATGATTCCCTTGGGCTTCTCTGCTTTGATCTTTAATAATACTGAGGTCATCAGTGGCAGAGGTGGGAATGCATAGATTGCTAGGGAGTTCCAGTTGAACGAGAGGGCATCTATTTTCCAAGCTTTTGGATGGTATGTCCTTGTGCAAAATTTTGGTAGAAGATGGTTGAGGTGAGAGGCAAATAGGTCCACTTCTGGCTTGCCCCATGTCGAAGTGAGTTGTCTGAAGGCCCTCGGATGTAACCTCCACTCGTGTGGATCTGTGAAATTCCTGCTTAGGCTGTCTACCAACACATTGTCTTTTCCTGGAACAAACTGGGATTGTAACTGGATGTTTAGGCTCAGTGATTTCTCCCAAAGCTGCATTGCCAGTCTGCAAAGGGGGTAAGAGTGGGTGCCCCCCTGCTTGTTTATGTACCACATCACAGTGGTGTTGTCTGTCCGTATCATTAAATGGCCTTGCTGGAGTTGGTGTTGAAAAACCTCGATGGCATGCATTACTGCCAGCATTTCCTTTTGGTTTATATGCAGCTGTGTTTCCTTTGGAGGCCACTGTCCTTGTATACACCTGCCTTCCATGTGCGCCCCCCATCCAAGGTCTGAGGCGTCTGTAGTCATGGTCTGTGTTATCTGTGGTTTTTTGAATGACATACCTGTGTTTTCCTGGCTCACCGAGGCCCACCATAGGAATTCCTTTTGTAGGCATGGAATGAGTGGTATGATTGTCTCCAAGTTGTTGCTGTGTTGAGACCAAATGCTTTTTAGGTACCATTGAAGCTTTCTCATGTGTAGTTTTGCTAATGGAACCAGTAGAATGCAGGATGCCATGTAACCCAGGGCCTGTAGGAATCTCCTTGCAGTCATCTGGGTGAGTTTTGCTAAACCTGAAGTAATGAGTTAACTTCTCTTGCTTGTCTTCTGTCAGGTAAGCCATCTGAGAGGCTGTGTCTAGTTTGGCTCCTAAGAAGATTATTTGCTGGGATGGCTGCAGTCTTGACTTTTGGAAGTTGACTGTGTATCCCAGAGCTTGAAGTAATCGTATGACATAATCCAGGTTTTTTGTCAACATCAATTTGTCGTCCGCTTGTATGAGGCAGTCGTCCAGGTACGGGTAAATTTGTATACCCTGGAGCCTGCAATGAGCAATTACTGAAGCCAGGCATTTTGTAAATACTCTCGGCGCAGTAGGTAAGCCAAATGGCAATGCTGAGAATTGATAATGCTCTGGCCCTGCAAGAAATCTGAGGTATCTTCTGCAGCTGTGTCTCATAGGGACATGCAGGTATGCCTCCTTGAGGTCCAGAGTAATCAGCCATGACCCCTTGCCCAGCATGGGAAGGAGTTGCTGTAGAGTCAGCATTTTGAACTTTGGTACTATGAGAAAGGTGTTTAATGCGGACAAGTCCAGTATTGGTCTCCATTGAGATTCTTTACTTGGAACAAGGAACAGTCTTGAGTAAAACCCCTGGTCTTGTTCTTGTTGTGGAACTCTTTCTATTGCTTTCATTCGAGTCAGCAGATTGATTTGCTTGATAGCCTCTGCCCTCTGATTTTGTGGTAGGTTTGGCATGCCTTGTTTTCTTGGTAAGGTATGAAAATGAAACCTGTACCCTCGGTCTATAATGTCCAAAATCCATTTGTCCTTTGTCAGTCTGTGCCAGTTTTCTGCAAACAGAGATAATTTTCCGCCCAAGGGAGCTTCTAGTTGTTCCCTGGTAGGCGGTATTAGAGGAAAGTCATTGAATTGGTGGTTGTTGGGCAGGTGGAACCCCTGCGTCACTTCTTTGGTTTCCTGGCTGCCATTGTCGTCCCCTGTAAGGGCCTCTGTATTGGCCTCTTCCTCGGCCACGTCTGTTCTTACCCCTTTGAAACTTCTCTGGATTAGGAAAGGACCAGTTTTTCGAGGGCCAATTCCTACTGAATCTGGGGGGTTGAACCTGGAGGAAATCTTTCACAGTCTGAACTGATTTTGCTTTTTCTTCGATGGTCTTTAACACATCCTTAGCATTTGCACCAAAAAGCTTGTTCTTTTCCAAAGGTGCATCCAGAAGTTTTGCTTTTACATGATCTGGTAGAGGTTGATCTTTTAACCAAGCATGTCTACGAATCACTGCCCCTGTCATAGCTGCCCTACATGAAGCTTCCAGTGCATCATATCCACACTGCAGGAAGTGATTGCTTACTTGCTGAGTGTTATGTACAGCTTCCTGCAAAGTCTTCCTGTCCAAAGGATCAGGAGAAGCTAATGTTTTTTGTAAATCTTCTAAAAGATAATCCTGATATTGTAACATATGAAAAAGGCAATTTAAAGCTCTCATAGATAAGGTAGTGGATGTGTAAACCTTTTTGCCCCATCTCTCTAATGACCTCGCTTCCCTGTTGGAGGGCAAAGGATTTTTTGAGGCGGAGGCTGAAACTCCTTTAGGCCCCTGTGAAATAGTTTCCAAATCAGCAGTATGGGCCCTGAATAAATGGGAATGAGTTTCTGGGACCCTGTAATACCTGTCTGGCTTGGCTGGAGCAGGAGGAAGAGAATCAGGGGTAGCATTAGAGTCAGAATACAAATCATCCAGAACATCAAGTACAGGAGGAATAGCTAAGGGCCTGTGCTGAGGCTTCTTAAGGAAAGTCCTCAGGCGTTTCCTAGAATCAGAATATTCCTGACCTTGCCACTTGAAATGTTCCCTCACGGTGTGCAGAACTTCCCCAAAAGAAATATCCTCAGGAGGGGAGGCCGAAGGGATGGAATTCTTCTGCATCCGAGTCCTCATAGGTCTGGAAGAGCTCTTCCTAGCTATCAGAGAGGACAGAGCCCTCAGAATCATCATCTGAAGGAGTAGGGTCAGAGGGTTCAACCCGGGGCCTTTTATCAGGAGGAGGCTGGGATGCTCTCTCAGGATGGGCCTGTGAACCTCTAATCATGGAAATTAAATCAGCAGCCATGGACATAATTTGTGTCTCCGGAGACGGCTGAGGTAAGGATTTAGAAGTAATATGCTTTGTTTTGCTGGCTGCCTTAGCCCTAGTGTAGGCCTTAATAGACATGGCCATAGGAGGCCTGGCAGCTCCACGTGCAGGAGTGACCTTGTCTACAGCAATGGTCTCGGGCATTTTCTCAGTTTCGGTATCCGGAAGAAAATCTATAACTGGCGGAGTAATGTCAGGAAACGGAGTAGTCGGTAATGCAGAGTCTTCGGTTCAGAGCGGTGGAGAGACCGTCTCAGAGGGAACCGGAGCACTCGCGCTAGGTTTTGGCATGGAGTCGGTGGTAGACGGGGGCCGAGGATGTCGGTCCCGGTCTTTTCGCTTTTTGGGAGTTTGCGATGTCGGAAGATCCGACGG
This sequence comes from Protopterus annectens, assembly GCF_019279795.1. Lineage (NCBI taxonomy): Eukaryota > Metazoa > Chordata > Ceratodontiformes > Protopteridae > Protopterus > Protopterus annectens. The sequence continues at coordinate 341,923,767 of NC_056738.1, read as the reverse complement.
CATGGTGTAAGCAAAATTATCGCCGAAAAAATCTTCAGCAAACTCCGCCCGGCGCCTGAGAGTGCGCTTGTTGAAGCGAGCACAGGCTACACAGGCCGAGGCGTCGTGGTCTGGGCCCAGGCAAGGGAGGCATTAAAAGTGGAAATCCTTATAAGGTATTTGTTTACCACAAAAAAGACAATTGTTAACTTTTTCAGTAATTTCTGACATCGGCTGAGGCAAGAAAAGGTCCCCAACGGGGTACTTAGCTTTTTTGATGACTTCGGTATCGTAGAATACAGGAGCTGACCGACCGGCACTTGCGAACCGCTTCTGCTTCGGGCACCGCGCGGCAAGAAAGACTGAAGAAAATGGCGTCGGCTGATGCTTATGTACTCCAGCCGCTCTGACGGAGAGAAATGCGACATCAGCCGACGTTGGACCCAGACTTTGGAATCTGGCTGACCGAGGGCTGCCTGAGGCAGGACAACCCACATGTTATGACTGCAGTTGCATTCTTGAAGGACATCTGATTGTGCATGTAGCCTGCTTTGAAGCATAGGTATCTTCAAGATTCCCTGATTGGGATGTGCAGGTATGCTTCTTTTAAATCTAGTGTTGCCAACCAGGCATCTTTGCCTAGCATAGGAAGTAATTGGTGAAGAGTCAGCATCTTGAATTTTGGAATTTCCAAAAAGGTGTTTAGAGTAGACAAGTCCAGGATAGGACGCCATGAATGGTCTTTTCTGGGTACCAGGAAAAGTCTCTAGTAGCAACCTTGTCCCTTTTCCTCTTCTGGTACCAGCTGAATAGCCCCCATGCTTAAAAGAAAAAGTAGTTTTTGGGCCTCTGCCCACTGATTTGGGGGTAGGTCTGGCCACCTGCTTGGTGTTGGCAATGTGTGGAAGTGAAATCTGTATCCCTGGGACACTATATTTAAAACCCATTTGCCCTGGAGTTCCCAGTTCTTTGCAGGAAGAGCAATCTTTCCCCCCCAAAGGGGCAGTCAGTTGATAACTGCTTGGAAATTTTAAACGGAAGTCATGGAGACAGTTTACCATGGGGGGGCCTTATTACTCCCATATTTGGAAGTGGAGGCCCCCACTGTTTAGTCCTGTATGTCCCCGGAGACAGAAACCTTGGGATTTTTCTGTGTCTGGGTTCGGCTTGAGAAGACTTGGAAGGGGCTGGAAAACACCAATTCTTAGACATCATGGAAGAAAGGACAGCAACCGATGCAGGAACAACAAGCAACACGAAGAACATCCAGGACTGCAACAGTGAATACACTCTAACATCTACATTTATGGGAAGTGTACACAACTGTACCATGTGCTTAGTGTTTCACTGTTGCAGTCATCACACTTGGGTTGATTGCCAAAGCTGAGGAAGGGTGGAGGCAGTCAAGAAGTATTAGGGCTGGCTAGCAGACCTAGTAAGATGCTGTGTCAAAGCCAGCTCTGGATTTAGAAAAGTCTGCTAAGTGGTAATGCTTGGTGAAGGTGTGTACACAACTCTAGGTTGCAGCTTCCACAATGTCCCTGGGTAGGGACTCCCCTGAGAAATGCTGCAGAAGTTGAGGTAGCTCTAGTGGAATTAGTTCTGGTCCCCTTTGGGGTAGGTTTTCCATTGTGTTTGTAGCAGAAATGGTTGCAGAGTGCTATCCATTTAGAAATGGTTTGCTTTGAAATGGCCTTGCCCTCTGCCCTGTAGCAAAGCTGACTAGTAGCTGGTCAGATTTTCTGAAAGGCTTAGTCCTGTCAAGGTAGAACTTGAGCTGACTGTGCATGTCCAAGGAGTGCAGGATCCTCTCCCCTTTATTCAGAGGATTAGGGAAAAAGGTTGGTAAATAGATGGATTGGTTTAAAGCCACACTTGATACCACCTTGGGAATAAATGAAGGGTTAGTCCTGATGGAGACCCTGTCAACCTGGAAAATAAGGAAGGGTTCCACAGCCATTAGTCCCTGTAGCGCAGATACTCTTCCTGCTGAAGTGATGGCTGGAAGTAAGGCAGTTTTCCAAGAGAGGAATTTTAATTCTGCTGTAGCAGCAGGGGGAAGCGTGAGCTTCTCTAGTACAAAGTTAAGGTCGCAGGCAGGGGTGGGAGCTCTCCTCGGGGGTCTTAGATTGTTAGCTCCTCTCAGGAACTGTTTGATCACAGGGCGAGAAAAGAGAGGTGACTCCGTATTGAAATCAGCCGAGATGGCCAGAGCATGAATCTTAATTGATGAGAAGGAAATGCCTTTGTGGAGCAGCTCTGCTAGGTAATCTAGAATTTGAGGTAAGGAAGGCACAGCAGTGTCCTTTCCTGGAGGGGCTCTAAGAACAGTATATTTTCCACTTTTCGGAATCCTCTGCATCTGAATCCTCATAGGTAGATGAGGGAATGTCCTGATAATCAGAGGGATCAGAATCATCAGACTAACGGTCTGTAGAAACAGAAGAAAAATCAATCCTTTGTCTTACAGAGGGGGAAGGCTGGCTTCCCCTATTTAAAGTTGTAAGGTCTTCAGCCATTCTAAACATTGGTTTCTGTGGCATGGGAGTTTGATCATGCGCTTTACTAGTCAGTTTTCTAGGTGTAGTGCGAACTCTGGGCCTGAAAAACTCAGTAGTTTTAATCAAAAATGAAGATGTTGGTTTAATATGAACATCGGAAGGTCGGAATACACCCTCAGAATCCGGTGCCTGCACAGCAGCTCCGGACTCATCCAAGGTAGAGACATCTGCAGATTCCATAGTCGAAGAAGCACCTCGTGGCATGCCAGACTCCGAATGGGTCTCAGCAGAGGCCTGCAAATTTGTAGAAGCAGGTATCACGGGCTGCGAAGGCACCTCACAGAGTACCGGCCTATGCGGTCTGTCTTCATCCTTACATTTTTTCGGAAGATCGGTAGTCGGATGGCTTATCAAAGCCATTTCGGAATACAGACAGAGAAAGAATTTAGCAACAAAGATAGCCCGACAATGAATAATTCGGGCGTTAAATAGGGTACAAAACCCACAGTGAGGAACGTCGTTGTCTGGGCCTAAACAGGTGATGCAGTAACAGTAAAAATCTCTGTGAGGTATTTGCTTTCCACAGGCAAGACAATTAACTTTTTCTGACATCTGTTAGAGCAAGAAAAAAGGATCCCCAACGAGGTACTTCGCTTTAGAAGACTTCAGGTTTGAAACTCGAATGAAAAATTTCAGGTAGCGGCCGACCGGCACTTGCCAACTGCTTCTGCTTTGGGCTCCCGCCCGACAAGAAAAGCTGATGTAATGGTGTCGGCTGCATGTTTTATACCCCTGACATCCCGATGTCATGGAAGAGGTGACAGCATCCAAAGCAGAAATCCCAAGACTCTGGTATTCGGGCCAACTGAGGGCTACCTGCAGGCAGATAACCCAAGTGTAATGACTGCAACAGTGAAACACAAAGAGCAGCGTTAGATCTGTATAGCTCTCTTTTCATTTGGTTCAATATGTGGGTTTATACTTCAGCGGAATCAGACCTCAGCACCTTATAAGCAAACCTTTGGATCCAACAGCTCCAATTCCTCCTCTACCCACAATTCCCCTCTCCTGCCCTGCCTGAATTACCTAGAGTTCGCTGAGTGACCATAATATATCTATTATATAAATACAAACACAGACATGTACACACACACGTACGTATACATGGGTGCCCTCGTGTATAATAGGACAACGAATAATGAGGAGGATATATTGCAAGAGATACAATAGGGGATCCAAAGGAAATCTGGCCGAGGAGTGGGGGGGGGGGGTTGAACCAGACGAAAAGACAACATGGATCTATTGATATGGCAAGTACATAACTTTCGTATCAGATATCGTCTTTTGCCTGATTCAACATGTGGGACAGATTCCCAGGCTACCAAGCAGGGACCTTGGTGGACTCATGGAAAAAAATTCCAAAGTATGGCAGGGCCGAAACACGAGAGTCCTGGATTGCACATCTAACTTGTAGGGAGACGAAAGTATGAGATGAGGACCAGGTTGCTACTCCACATATGTCACAGACAGGCACTTGCTTTGCAAATGCTGTACAGGTTGCTATTGCTCTGACAAACTCCACCTTAGGCTTTGATTGTAAGGCATACCTCGTAAATCATAGACAAGACAACTTAAATCTGCAAACTATCTTGAGAGCATATCCTTAGATACCAATTGTCCCAACTTTTTCTTGGAGAATATAAAACATTGATCCAGTTTTTTGAAAGTCTTAGTATGATGGAGGTGGAACAGCGGTTTGTGTGTGTAAATTATGTTCTCCTTTAATGATAACATTGGGGAAGACTGGCAAGTTAATCTCTTGATTCAAGTTAGATTCACAAGCTACTTTAGAAAGAAAGGAAGGGTTTGTCCTCAATGACACTCTACCCTTACAAAAAACAAGGAAGGGAGCCTTGCACTAGAGTGCCTGCAGTTCTGATACTTGTTTTGGCAAATGTAATGACAACCAGAAAAATAGTCTTTCATGAAAGAAACTTCATACCTATGGATACTGCTAGTATGAAGGGTATGTGGGTTAAAAACTGACGAAAGATAGTGACATTACAGGGAGAACTATGATCATGAACTGGGAGTTTCAATGAGAACGGCTTTGGAAATGGAGGGACGCAATGGAAGCATCATTAAACCCTATGTGGAAGGTTGAGATGGCTGGCAATGGTACTTTAATTCAGGAATAACTTGGCCCAGCCATGACCAGTTCTTAAAGAAATTCTAAAATTTTGGGAAAAGAAGCTGAAAGGGGTTTAAGTCCACTAGAGAATGCTCCGATAGAGAAATGCTTCCATTTTCAATTGGAAGTCTTTTCTGTAGAGTTCCTTTGAGAGGAAGAAATGATTTACACTACTGGGGAAGAAAGCCTAGCATCTCTACCAAACAATGCATTTAGTTTTAGGATATTGAGGTCCGGTGGAGGCAGCCTGCAGGGGTGTGTAACAATCTGGGAATGGATCCAGAACCCATGGTGGGTGAACTAGACTAGTACAAAGAAAGGGGAACCATTCCTGCTGAGTTCAGAAAGTGGCAGACTGGCTCACAGCTGGAAATGGAGGAATCTCCCGGACTGCTGCTGGATTTTTACACACTAGCAGATGTCTTGGAGAGCTATATAGCATATCCAAACATCCTTTCTGAGCAGAGGTAGAATGTACTGTACTGTGACCATTCAAAAATGTGTCTGTTTTATTAACAGATTCAAATTGCTAAGATCTAAAACTGATCTTAGGTCCCTTGTCTTTGTGGCACTAAAAAAAACTTGGAATAGACTCCAGATTTTAGTTGGTCTTGAGGTACTGGTTGGATGACTTGTCCAGCAACTTTAGAACTTGTTGCTGCTGATTCTGACTGGATGTATCCTTAGCACCCAACAAATGGGAGTTGCATTTTGCAAGACTACAGGGTATAAGGAGAAGCATCCCCCGAATGTCTCCAAAGTACAGCAGTTGGGCAAATATTCAGAGATGCCGATGTGGTTTCTCTGTGAATGGTCCATGGAAACCTCGATTCTGGGGACCGCCTCTGCCTCTGGGGTGATGTGTCGTGGAACTGCCTCCACCTCTGCAAGACCCATTCCCAGATGTGCCCTGGTGAAAATCTTGACATTTCTTCAGCCACATTTTGCTTTCCCCTCTCAGACTCCTAGAGAAGATCTCGGAGGAGCTGAAAATTTAATTTCAATGGCAGACAAGATCTTACCTTCCTTTTCACTTCTGGTGACCATATCCTTGCCTTTGGGTCCAAATAATGTGGAGCCATCACAGAGGACATTTACAAAGGACTTTTAAAACCTACGCAATGTCACAGAGCCATATCCAGCCATGACAACTGATCAATGCCTGTACAGGCTACTTGGGATGAGTCACCTGCTGCATTAGATAGCAGCTCCATGGCAACATCCGATGACTGTAGGGTAGGCAACTGAGAATCCATACCTTCTGGATATCTGCCAGTAAGTTGTCCATCAGGGAATGACAGTTCCTTTACTAAATTCCTCAGAAAGTATGTCAAGTCAGATAAATAGTTCAGTGCATGAAGAGCAAAGGTGGCTGAAGCATATGCCCATTTCTCAAATCTGTCCAATGACCAAGACTCCCTGTTGGGGGGAGGGGGTGGACAGAGGAACCCTCTTCAGACAGTTCATTCTTAGCTGCTACCATCAGCATGACATCTACAGGGGGACCTTTAACCCAGAATGCTTTCTTTTGGGGCAACTAACATTTTTTTTAAAATTGGCTCTGCCAAATCAGGCTCCTACGAGGCTTTGAGTGACAAGGTCAACTAAGGCATCGGGACGGGGACCACACAAGACACTTAAGGGCAAGACTAAAAGGCTTCAAGAAGTACTGATTCGAAAGGAGTTTCAGTGGATGATCCCGCCCTTCCATTTCATCAATTTGAGGAGGTCTCCAAAGACTTCTTCCCGGGGGTGGGGGGGCTTGGAGAACCTTCATGTAAGTTGGTGTCTTCAATAACAGACTCAGAAGAGTCAATATGCTTCCTTTTACAAACCCTCTTCCAGGGAATGTGCCTTGGGACTTCTAACTGGGATACATCAGAATCAAATGTGGGACTCCAGTGCCTAGTAGTCTTGAAATTTAAGGGACTCAACTGTCTCAGTCTACCAGAAAGCAAGGAGGAAGGTACAGTCTTCAGAGGGAGTCTGTATGGATCCAAACACTGGGAGTGTACCAATTCTCAGTCTGGTCAAAGCCCTTTCCACAGCCTTGAAAGCAGCCTCAGCCAATGGAACTGAAGAGCCACTTAAGTTAGAGTCAGAAGCTCGATTTTAAGGGCTGAAAGCCCCAAGGAGGACCTTGGAAACAAGCCGTCCAATACTGAAGACCCAAGCGGCAGTAATGGCTCAGTGTCGGGCTTGACTACCACTGGAGCTCAAACAAGATGCTCGGACTCTGGGACTATACTCTACCGGAGTGCAGAGTCAAGTGGCAGACATGTCGAAGACAAAGTACCCAGGGCTACAGACTCTGAAGCTGCTACCACAGGAAGAGCAGATCTGATGTTCAACAGCTTCAAGAATGGGGAAGGTGTAGGAAGACGGCTAAACTATGCAGTCAGGGTGAAAGGGGCTGATCCCAGACCATTCTTGTGGGATAGTGCTGGGAGGACTCCCAGCTGAATGTGTCCTCAAAACATCATTCAACTGATGTCAAAATTCCATGAGGCTCCTAGAAGATTGGCCAGATCCAGAGGATGAGGCTAGTGACATAGACCGCAAAGGTTTCATTTGTAATACTGCAGAAAAAAGCCTGGGACTTATCAGTAATCGAGTAAAAGACATCTTATTAGGAGTCTGAATCCTAGCAACATTCAAATCTGCCTGTCTCACTACTTTAGGTGCCAGACCTGCAAAAGCTGTGGGGTTGGGAGACCTTTTCTTAGCTTTCTCAGAGTGCTCCTCGGGTCTCCTCTTTATATTTCTTTAACTTCCCCCTATCTTTTTCTCTCTCTCGCTGCAGATTTCTCCCATTTCTTATACCTTTTCTTTTCAGAGTAAGATGAACAAGTGGATGCCTTTGGGTCAGAAAACATTTTGGATCCAGTCTGCGGAGGAAAAAGGCTTTCCAAAATCAGTTTCTCCCTTCACTCCTAAGGGCTTTGCAGCACAGGTGGAGCAGAGATCTGGTAAATGGAAAAGCCCCAAACAGTAAACACACAGTGTGTGTCCTGAGGGGGTATTTTACGCCCACAGGAAAAGCACTTTTTAAAACTTTTAGACAGAGAAAAGTCAGATTATTAGATAGCAATTTATTGTACAGGCTCACTAAAACTATTTCAAAATGATATCTACAAATATGATGCACAGAAGAAAACTATTAAAGGTTAGAAACCCCAACATATATAAAATATATGCTAATGTTCTAACACTTTACTAATATTACAAGCTATCAACATTTTTAGGAGGACAACAAAAAAACATTCCCTTGAGGTCAATGATGGACCTCTGTCAGCACATATGGTTTACTCAGGCAGCAAACAAGATCTGTAGTAATTCAGGTAGTTGAGGGGAATTGTGGGTTGGAGAGGAGTCAGAGCTCTTGGATCCAAGGTTTTGGTTGAAGGCACAAAGATTGTATTAGTCTGGATCAGACAACTCACATGTTGAATCAGATGAAAAAAGGCATCAGATCCAGAGCCAAAGGTCAGACTGGTGAGGGTGCCTGGATCCATTCACTTCAACCCTATCCAAACAGCTTTATACCTGATGGTCACAATGACCATCTCAATCCGGGCCTTAAAGAACTTTTGCAAAAGGCAGTTTAATTCAACTTCAGAGGTATTTCTGTAGGACATGAAGGTTTTCGTCGAGAGAAGACATCAAAGCTGGGCATTTGTTTCTTTGAGTCATGTACAGTAATCAGAATCATCTCTGGATCTGCAGTAGTGTAAGTAGAGGTCCTTGATCTTTTGAGCCTTGGGAACAGAAGCCAGAACTGCAGAATCAGTGTCATTTTTTGGATCAGTCTTTAGACTTAGAGGGCTTATCACCCAACTTATTAGATTTAGCAGCTTCCGGATCTGGAGGAAGATGACCCTTGTTTCTCTGGTCTACTAGCTCTCTGAGACCAAAGCCAGCCCAAGTATCACAAGAGACTGTGCGACAAGAAGCCCCCCACGAGTTCATGAAAGTCTTGATGGGGGACCTGATGGCACACTTGGTGCACTTAACACTAGTGGATTTTTACATTAATCACAACAAGCTCAAAAAGTACAGTTTTGTACCTACCATAAATATAGAGGTTAGA